>NC_052334.1:35007169-35242169 GCF_016432855.1 Salvelinus namaycush
GTGTGTGTGTGTGTGTGTGTGTGTGGCTTGCGTGCATGCATGCGAGACAGACAGACAGAACGATGTGTTGTCCCAATGATGTGAAACAAGATGGAGTAGTGAAGAGGCAGGGCCCACACTATAGTACCCAGTCTCTCTCACTGCAGCCTGTTTCTCTGCTCTGTTGGTGGGCTGGTCATACCTTCACATATGTCTAAAAGATTCCCAGCAGGCCTGATGTGTAAATGGTGTGTGTTTGTAGACAGTAAAAGTGTGTTGTTCCTGGTATTCCTGATGATCTCAATGTGTTTCTCAGCATGAAACCGGACCTCTCTCCTCCCAGGTCTTCAACCTGCAGCTGCTCTACACTCATGTACTTCTCTAGGCTGTTTCTGTCTCTTAATCAGGTGTGTGTGTGTGTGTGTCGCATGAGTATACGTTTGTGTGTGAGATGAACTGTTATAAAAAGCAACAGCTGTTTTACATTATATGGCTAGCTAGCCTTCTGGGCCCATCTCTGTCTTATAAACCATCTCACACCAAGACCCGGTTCTGATTACCATCACTGTTCAAATAGCAAACATACACATGTGTGTGCGTCACTCATGTGTCAGAGAGAGACAGATGCTCTCTAAAGTGAATTGTTCTGTGGAACTCCACATCTACATAATGCAAATCAGTCCAACTTTAGTCCAGAGTTCCTGGACAGAGAAGGTGAGTGCAGAAGGAAGGGGGTGGACAGGACAGGGATGGACGGACGGACAATGAGACGGATGGGCTGACAGACCGGCAGACAAAAATTGCTGAATGACATATTTAATATCAGACAGGATTCACACTGCCCCTGGGGTAACACGCACACACACATAGCTAGTCCCTTGGAAAAAAGGTCTCCCTTAGAGATGAATGGGATGTTTCACTTTAATAAAAAAATGGTGTCATGCGAATTGAGGCTGTTCTAAGAGCAAAAGGGGGTTACAAACACACTATTAGGAAGGTGTTCCTTATTAGTTACATCTAGAACTGGGTCAAAACCCCTTTTGCCTCCAGAACAGCCTGAATTATTTGGGGCATGGAAACATTGCTCAATTGGTATCAAGGACCCTAACGAGTAACAGGAAACCATTCCCCACTACCACCAGCCTGTACCGTTGACACCAGGCAGGATGGGGCCATGGGCTCATGCTGCTTACACCAAATCCTGATTCTGCCATCAGCATGACCCAACTGGAATCGGGATTCGTCGGACCAGGCAATGTTTTTCCACTCCTCAATTGTCCAGTGTTGTTGATTGCGTGCCCACTAGTGCTGCTGCTTCTTGTTTTTAGCTGATAGGAGTGGAACCCGGTGTGGTCGTTTGCTGCAATAGCCCATCCGTGGGCACGAGTTGAGTGTTCCGAAGTGTCGTTCTGCACACCACTGTTTTTACTGCGTCGTTATTTGCCGGTTTGTGGCCTGCCTGTTAGCTCGCACAATTCTTGCCATTCTCCTTTTTACCTCTCATCAACGAGCTGTTTTCGTCAACAGGAATGCTGCTGACTGGATGTTTTTTGTTTGTCGCACCATTCTTGGTAAACCATATATACTGTCGTGCGGGAAAATCCTAGGAGACCTGCTGTTTCTGAGATACTGGAACCGGCGCGCCTGGCACCGACTATCATACCACGCTTAAAGCCGCTTAGGTCACTCATTTAGCCAATTCTATCGTTCAATCGAACAGTAACTGAATGCCTCGATGCCTGTCAGCCTGCTTTAACCATTTTCATGAACGGGGTGGTGTACCTAATAAATATTCTAACACAGTAATTTGATTAATAAAATGTTAAATCAGTCGTCTTCCTCAAATGGTCCGGAGAATGAAGGAAATGATGGCGCACTCTTTGCGAGAGGGAGGGAATCTGATTTGATTGGTCCTCAACTCAAGGCTCAGACTCTTCATTTTAGGATAAAGTGGAGTTAGCCTGCCCCAGAGCAGGTTACGTTCGAAGGACTCGTTGCCATAGAAATGTACCTGGTGTCGTGACTTTACATTCATTAATTATTTAATCCACTAACGATGTTTAATTGTTATCCAATTTAAATGAATCATGTAACACTTAACTCATTAGGATTTGGGGCACCACGGAAGAGGTTGTTTTAAAGAGTCACCATCTCCTAAATTAAACTCTAAGGTATATCTATTACATCAATAAACAGTCATCTTATAAATCTTATCATATCCTCATTTTGACAGTCATAGCCACATGCATCTGCAAAAACCACAGCCTTGCTCATGATTCAGTACTACACCAATTGGTTTAATTATTTATTTACTAGCTAACTAAATAATAACACAGAATAAACATACACCCTTTACATGAGACAAAGGTCCCTAGCGGACTGACACTATATAGCATTTTACCCAACGACATGGGGAGAGAGAAAGGGACACTTATCGTGGATACATTCTGTAACTATTTTCACAATCATATAGTTTGCACAAGAACCGCCGCCCGTTCAAAATAAGAAATCATGAATGTATTTACGTGTGGGTGCTCTTGTCCGTTGTGTAGTCCTGAACATAACTACAGAGTTCACTCTTCCATTCGCTCCTGAAGCTGCTTATTTGAAGATAAGCCAGTCGTGACGATGGTTCCAGTGCAGTGATGAGAGTAGTGTACTACGGTGATTTGAGACTCGTAGTAGGATGGGATGGTTTGAAGAGTTTGAAATATTTGACTCAGGACAGCTAATCAGCTGTACCAGTGATTGTCTGAGAGGGGAGTTTTACGCCTCTTCCTCCTCGTGTTGATAGTCAGGATTTAGACCACTTCAGACGTGGGCTGCAGCTCCCCGTCTTTCCTGGTCTAAAGAAAGGTGAGTTTATTTCTTCACCTCGTGTTGAGGTTCAAAGTTCCAACCATTTCAGACATGTAGCTATCGCTCCACGCTTTTCTGGTCTAATGTTAATTTCGTTACCAAGGCTTTTTATGCTCACTGGCCAAAGGGGACGTCTCCTTCCGTCTGACACGTTTTCTGACCTCACTCGGGGCGTGGCAACTTAATGTGCAAAGGATATGATTAGAAGTTCTCTTATGACTCCTAAAATCACATTAATATCATAACAAAAATACTTCATCATTGTTCATATCCTATGCACAACGTATTGGATGGAAACTTGACAGGTAAAGGGGGTATCCTTTTCAATTTAGTATTTTGTTCATACAGTTTTTTTAATGACATCACAAAATTAAAAACAATGTGACATCAGTTTTCTATAACTCCCCACTGACCATTCCCCACATTCTTTATGTTAGAATTATTGTTCCATTATCTACTTTTTGGACATTATAGTTTTGGGTGAGCATAAGTCTGAGACAAGACATTCCTTTAGGCAATACTGGAGGGTAGAGCGAGAGTCCTCTCCTGCTTAATTACGACCGGGTAAGGAGGTGTCAAAATCCACACACCAGTTCTCTCCTCCCCTCTGCGGGTGAGAGAAGGTCTGGTTACTGTCAGCCATTGCCAAGCTGATCTGACCCAATGTGATCCTCACAGGACAGCCATGACACTGGCTAAAAGGTGATCCACTTTTGTGTCAACAGTTATTCCGAGTTGAACTCAGAATTTACCAAAGCTAGCTCGTCAAACTCCTCTTTCCCGCGTCGTAGTACACCCCTCTGATTTGTAAAGAGTATGTTTTTGTACACAGTTAAAGTGTGTTGTTCCTGGTATTCCTGATGATCTTGTTGTGTTTCTCAGCATGAAACCGGAACTCACTCCTCACAGGTCTTCAACTTGCAGCTGCTCTCCACTCATGTACTTCTTTAGTCAGACCTAGCTGTGTGTGTGTGATGTATCTGTTTTTTTGTTGTGTGTGTGAGAGAGCGTGTTTAAATGAATGTCTTGTTTAAATTGTTTATTTACAGTTGCGTGATTTGTTAGAATTTTGTGTGTTATGCCAGACTAGAATTGGAACCAGAGAGGGGGTTAGTTAAGGTGATGGTCTTGTCAGGGACGCACAAACAACTGTTGTGTGAATGTACATTTGTGTGTTTATTAGGTTGTGTGTGAGATGAACTGTTATAAAAAGCAACAGCTGTTTTACATTATATGGCTAGCTAGCCTTCTGGGCCCATCTCTGTCTTATAAACCATCTCACACCAAGACCCGGTTCTGATTACCATCACTGTTCAAATAGCAAACATACACATGTGTGTGTCAGAGAGAGACAAAGACGCTCTCTACAGTGAGTCTTTCTGTGGAACTCCGCATCCTATAGTACATAATGCAAAAGGGAGAGCGGTACAGACCGACAGGCGGACAGAACTGGTCTGAGTAGTCTGAGGCAACATGGAAGGAAGGTAGAATCTCCATTACAAATGAGTGAGTGGGCTGTTTCTCCACTTAGTGAAGTCTCTTCCCCGAACGAATAGTTCAATATCAGACAGGATTCACACTGGCCCTGGGATAACACATGCACACTCTCTGGGATAACACATGCACACTCTCTGGGATAACACATGCACACTCTCTGGGATAACACATGCATAATCTCTGGGATAACACATGCACACTCTCTGGGATAACACATGCACACTCTCTGGGATAAGTGGGTGTTTTGTGTGTGTTTTCACTGTTATTGTATTTATTTATTCGTTATTAAGTCAAATTATCCTCAGCCTTGACTGGTGTGGAGGAGAAATTCCCAATTAGTGTGGGATAGAAAAAGTGTCTGTGGAGATGAGAAAACGGGAAAATCCTGATTTTTAAACAGGAATGATCCGATGGGACCCCTGTAACATTCCGACGAAGGAAAAGAGCGATGGAGAGAGCGAGATGGACAGAGGAGTATCGACTCGTTTAATTAAAGTTGCAGAGCGTGGGTTGGTTGGTTATTACCCTGGAGAAAGAGAGATTGTATGTGTGAGAGAGTTATTGAAACAGAATACTCCTCATGCATTCATGAGCACAGATAGAATATATTATTCTGTAAGGTTCTGTTACTGTTGGAATCTTTCAGCTCTTGTTTGACTTGCTTGGTTTCTTTTAGTTTCTGAAGAATAACCTGAGTAAATTAAACTATGCAATGGGGTGCTGACTGGACGAACATACAGCTCAGAGTTATTTTGGTTTTGGTCAATAACTGATATCTCATACTTGGCGAGGGTGAACGAGAGATGGATGGAGAGAGAGATGAAGCGGCAGACAGAAAATGGCAGGTCTGTATCCATCTACCCCGGGAGAAAAAGAGAGCTGGAGAGTCGGGGAGAGAGACCACCCACTCAGACGCGTGTGTGTGTGTGTGCGCGCGTGGTGTCTGGCCTTTTGCACTTTGCCCTTTGAACATACGTGTGACATATGTTGGCATCAGGTCTGAGACACTCCTCCTCATCACTCACTCCTTTTCACTTTTCCCTCCTTTCATCTCTCCCTTCCCCCAGGCTGAATATTGCCTTTGGTCATTCAGTAATAATATTGTGTGTGGCTGCCTGAGGGAGGGCCAGTGCAGACACACTCATAATTACACTTGAGGTCATTGAGGTCAATGGCCATACGGCAGACCACCAAAATCATATACTATAGACACAGCACACACAGTATTCCTGATAATCCCATTATGGGAACATGGAGTTGACAGTGGGAAAGAACCACAGCACCTGGGAATGATGGCTGTTGGATGGAATACTACACTGTTTCAGCTCCATGGAATTACCACTAATTCTCATAGTTTATTATGGTATGTCCAGTATTCCGTGGCAGTGTTTCTTAACATTTTTATACCAGGGACTGCCATGGGCAAGGAACAGGCAAGCTATGGTCCTTCCTCCTTGGGTTTATATTAAATCTAACACTATAGATCTAATTAAATAAGTGTCAGGCTTCTGACCATCTGAGGGACCGCTCAGCATTTATCCTAGGGACCAGTAGTGGCCCCCGGACCGCAGGTTGAGCAACACTGCTCCCTGGCCTCCCTGTCATTTGATCCCAGGTGCTAGGTAGCACCTCGATTATAGGGAGGTAAACTTCACCTGATAGTGTATTGCATTCATGTTACATTCAGCTACTATCATATTATTATGTAGTTGTAGCCAATGCAAGGCTTATGTCCATGATAATGAACTGATATTAAATCCTCTCAATGAAGAGACACTGAACACGTTCAGAGAGCTGAGGGCAGTAGGTAGTAGCTTGCACATACACACATCGGGACCAAGGCGATGTGCATTGTTCCACAGTGACTTCCTGTGGGAGAGGAAATTATACACCTCGGCTATCCCATCAACCTCTCCTTCTCGCCCCACTGACCTAGCGCACACACACACACACACACACTGTAGCATCAAATCAAATTTTATTGGTCACATACACGTGATTAGCAGATGTTATTGCGGGTTTAGCCAAATGCTTGTGCTTCTAGCTCCGACAGTACACTAATATCTAACAAATTACACAACATATACCCAATACACACAAATCTAAGTAGGAATGAATTAAGACTATATACATATATGGATGAGCAATGTCAGAGCGGAACGGATTAAGATACAGTAGAATACAGTATATACATATGAGATGAGTAATGCAAGATATGTAAACCTTATTGACTAAGATACTGTAGAAGTATAGAATACAGTATATATATATATATGAGATTAGTAATACCAGATGTAAGCATTATTTAAGTGATGAGTGTTCCATTCCTTAAAGTGGCCAGTGATTTTTAGTCTATGCCTATAGGCTGCAGCCTCTAATGTGCTAGTGATGGCTGTTTAACAGTCTGATGGCCTTGAGATAGAAGCTGTTTTTCAGTCTCTCGGTCCCAGCTTTGATGCACCTGTACTGACCTCGCCTTCTGGATGATAGCGGGGTGAACAGGCAATGGCTTGGGTGGTTGATGTCCTTGATGATCTTTTTGGCCTTCCTGTGACTTTGGGTGCTGTAGGTGTCCAGGGGGGCGGGTAGTTTGCCACTGGTAATGCGTTGGGCAGACCGCACCACCCTCTGGAGAGCCCTGCGGTTGCGGGTGGTGCAGTTGCCATACCAGGCGGTGATACAGCCCGACAGGATGCTTTCAATTGTGCATCTGTAAAAATGTATGAGGGTTTTAGGTGACAAGCCACATTTCTTTAGCCTCCTGAGGTTGAAGAGGCATGACATCAGTGTTACGGTGACCTTGTACTAGTAACCTATATCTCTGTGGTTTCAGCACCAGACATGTGCAACACACTATACTTTCACATAGCTTTATACTGTACCTGTATGTATTGTAATGCAGCCTGTCATTCTCTATGCCACTAACAGGGGGCACTGTGTTCTCAGGTATGAGCCCACTCTCTTGTTTTAACTCTCTCTTCTCTCTCTCTCTCTCTCTCTCTCTCTCTCTCTCTCTCTCTCTCTCTCTCTCTCTCTCTCTCTCTCTCTCTCTCCATTTGTCTCTTTTTCTCTCTCTCCTGCTGGAATGGGTAGAGTAGATGAATAATGCATAGGTGGATGGGGCAAGAGGGAAGGAGGGCTAAGAAAACATGTTTTAAAGATATGATTAGGTACCATGTTTTTGGAATGTTCCGTGTATAGGCACTTTATATGAGCTGAAGGTGTGTGTGGGGGTGGTAGAAGGCTCTGGTGAAAGGCTAGTGGGTTTTAGCTGTAAAATGCCCTATTAAGATTCCACTCAGTTGCAGAGAGCCTTATTTGGTGTGTTTGTGTGTGTGTGAGCACTAGTTAATCATTCTTCGTCTTAATAATACTACCTTCCCTTACCTATGTACTACTGCCCATGAAATTAAGCCTCATCATTGTAATGTTCAGTGCCTTGCAAAAGTATTCATCCCCCTTGGCGGTTTTCCTATTTTGTTGCATTACAACCTGTAATTTAAATAGATTTTTGGGGGGGATTTCATGTAATGGGACATACACCAAATAGTCCAAATCGGTGAAGTGAGAAAAAAAAAAAAAAAACGTCGTTTAAAAAAATACGGAAAGGTGCGTATTCACCCTCTTTGCTATGAAGCCCCTAAATAAGATCTGGTGCAACCACATACCTTCAGAAGTCACATAATTAGTTCGATTGCACACAGGTGGACTTTATTTAAGTGTCACATGATCTGTCACACGATCTCAGTATACATACACCTGTTTTGAAAGGCCCCAGAGTCTGCAACACCACTAAGCAAGGGGCACCACCAAGCAAGCTGCACCATGAAGACCAAGGAGCTCTCCAAACAGGTCAGGGACAAAGTTTTGGAGAAGTACAAATCAGGGTTGGGTTATTTAAATCCATTATTAAAAAATTGAAAGATTATGGCACCACAACAAACCTGCCAAGAGAGGGCCACCCACCAAAACTCACGGACCAGGCAAGGGGGGCATTAATCAGAGGCAACAAAGAGACCAAAGTTAACCCTGAAGGAGCTGCATCAAGGAAAATGTCTGGCGCAAACCCAACACCTCTCATCACTCCGAGAACACCATCCCCACAGTGAAGCATGGTGGTGGCAGCATCATGCTGTGGGGATGTTTTTCATCGGCAGGGACTTGGAAACTGGTCAGAATTGAAGGAATGATGGATGGCGCTAAATACAGGGAAATTCTTGAGGGAAACCTGTTTCAGTCTTTCAGAGATTTGAGACTGGGATGGAGGTTCACCTTCCAGCAGGACAATGACCCTAAGCATACTGCTAAAGCAACACTCGAGTGGTTTAAGGGGAAACATTAAAACATCTTGGAATGGCCCAGTCAAAGCCCAGACCTCCGTCCAATTGAGAATCTGTGGTATAACTTAAAGATTGCAGTACACCAGCGGAACCCATCCAACTTGAAGGAGATGCCGTGATGCCGCCACCGTGCTTCTACACCTGCATTGCTTGCTGTTTGGGGTTTTAGGCTGGGTTTCTGTACAGCACTTCAAGATATTAGCTGATGTACGAAGGGCTATATAAAATAAACTTGATTTGATTTGATGGAGCAGTTTTGCCTTGAAGAATCGTCAAAAATCCCAGTGGCTAGATGTGCCAAGCTTATAGAGACATACTCCAAGAGACTTGCAGCTCTAGTTGCTGCAAAAGGTGGCTCTACAAAGTATTGACTTTGGAGGGGTGAATAGTTCTGCATGCTGACGTTGGCCAGTCTGCGTGGCTGTGTTTTAGAGGCCCCCATATTGGTGGTGTAGAGAATTTCTTTGTTTTGCTTTTTTAAGCCAATTTCCTGGAATTCTACACATTTCTCCATGGAGCTGAGAGATTTATTAGCAGTTCTAAGGTTGATTAACTGAAATTCTACACATTTTACCAAGAGAAGAAAATGTTGCAGTTTTAATGCCAATTACTTGCAATTCTATACATTTTTCCATGGATAATGGTGTTCTTTTGCTCAAAAATAATAACAAAATCAAAACTGCTAAATTCAATATTTTGGGACTGTCTAGTTTTTATTTTTATTGTTAGTTCTCACAGTTTAGTCAGTTAGGAAAGCTAAGGCTAGCTTTTTCAAACAGAATTTGCATCCTGTAGCACTAATTCCAGAAAGTTTTGGGACAGTGTAAAGTGCCCACCGCACTGAGGCTAAGAAACACTGTCACCACCGATAAACCTACGATAATCGCTAATTTAAATTCTTCTACGGCTGGCCATGCTTTCCACCTGGCTACCCCAACCCCGGCCAACAGCTCTGCACCCCCCGCAGAAACTTGTCCAAGCCCCCCCCCCCCCCCCGCTTCTCCTTCATCCAAATCCAAAAAGCTGATGTTCTGAAAGAGCTGCAAAATCTGGATCCCTACAAATCAGCTGGGCTAGACAATCTGGACCCTCTCTTTCTAAAATTCTGCCGAAATTGTTGCAACCCCTATTACTAGCCTGTTCAACCTTTCTTTTGTATCGTCTGAGATCCCCAAAGATTGGAAAGCTACCGCGGTCATCCCCCTCTTCAAAGGGGGAGATATTCTAGACCCAAACTGTTACAGACCTATATCCATCCTGCCCTGCCTTTCTAAAATCTTTGAAAGCCACTTTAACAAACAGATCACCAACCATTTCGAATCCCACCGTACCTTCTCCACTATGCAATTTGGTTTCCGAGCTGGTCATGGGTGCACCTCAGCCACGCTCAAGGTCCTAAACAATATCATAACCGCCATCGTTAAAAGACAGTACTGTGCAGCCGTCTTCATCGACCTGGCCAAGGCTTTCGACTCTGTCAATCACCACATTCTTATTGGCAAACTCAATAGCTTTGGTGTCTCAAATGACTGCCTCGCCTGGTTCACCAACTACTTCTCAGATCAAGTTCAGTGTGTCAAATCAGAGGGCCTGTTGTCTGGACCTCTGGCAGTCTCTATGTGGGTGCCACAGGGTTCAATTCTCGGGCCGACTCTTTTCTCTGTATATGTCAATGATGTCGCTCTTGCTGCTGGTGATTCTCTGATCCACCTCTACGCAGACGACACCATTCTGTATACTTCTGGCCCTTCTTTGGACACCTTGTTAACTAACCTCCAGACAAGCTTCAATGCCATCATACAACTCTCCTTCTGTGGCCTCCAACTGCTTTTAAATGTAGTAAAACTAAATGCATGCTTTTCATCCGACTGCTGCCCGCACCTGCCCGCCCGTCCAGCATCACTGCTCTGGACGGTTCTGACTTAGAATATGTGGACAACTACAAATACCTAGGTGTCTGGTTAGACTGTAAACTCTCCTTCCAGACTCACATTAAGCATCTCCAATCCAAAATTAAATTTAGAATCGGCTTCCTATTTCGCAACAAAGCCTAATTCACTCATGCTGCCAAACATACCATCGTAAAACTGACTATCCTACCGATCCTTGACTTCGGCGATGTCATTTACAAAATAGCCTCCAACACTCTACTCAGCAAACTGGATGCAGTCTATCACAGTGCCATCCGTTTTGTCACCAAAGCCCTATATACTACCCACCACTGCGACCTGTATGCCCTCGTTGGCTGGCCCTCACTACATATTCGTCGCCAAACCCACTGGCTCCAGGTCATCTGCTAGGTAGGTAAAGCCCCGCCTTATCTGAACTCCCTGGTCACCATAGCAACATCCACCCGTAGCACGCGCTCCAGCAGGTATTTTTCACTGGTCTTCCCCAAAGCCAACACTTCCTTTGGCCGCCTTTCCTTCCAGTTCTCTGCTGCCAATGACTGGAACGAATTACAAAAATCACTGAAGCTGGAGTCTTATATCTCCCTCTCTAACTTTAAGCATCAGCTGTCAGAGCAGCTTACCGATCACTGTACCTGTACACAGTGAATCTGTAAATAGCACACCCAACTACCTCGTCCCCCATATTGTTATTTATCCTCTTGCTCTTTTGCACCCCAGTATCTCAACTTGCGCATCATCATCTGCAAATCTATCACTCCAGTGTTAATGCTAAATTGTTATTATTTCGCCTTTATGGCCTATTTATTGCCTTACCTCCCTACTCTTCAACATTTGCACACACTGTACATAGATTTTTCTATTGTGTTATTGACTGTACGTTTGTTTATGTGTAACTCTGTTGTTTTTGTCGCACTGCTTTGCTTTATCTTGGCCAGGTCGCAGTTGTAAATGAGAACTTGTTCTCAACTGGCAAAGTTTATAAAAAAATATGTGCGCTATATATAAAAAAGTATGTTGACAGCCCTTCGAAGTTAGTAGATTCGTCTAGTTCAACATACCCGTTGCTGACAGTTGTATAAAATTGTGCACACAGCCATGCAATCTCCATAGACAAACATTGGCAGTAGAATGGGCTTACTGAAGAGCTCAGTGACATTTCCAACGAGTCAGTTCGCCAAATGTATGCCTTGCTAGAGCTTCCCCAGTCAACTGTAAGGGCTATTATTGTGGAGTGGAAACGTCTGGATGTGACTGGCTCAGCCACGCAGTGGTAGGCCACACAAACTCACAGAACGGGACCACTGAAGTGCGTAGAGCGTAAAAGTCATCTGTCCTCTGTTGCATCACTCACCACCGAGTTCCTAACTGCCTCTGGAAACAACGCCAGCACAAGAACTGTTCGTCAAGAGCTTCATGAAATGGGTTTCCATGGCTGAATAGCCGTAAACAAGCCTAAGATCACCATGCACAATGCCAAGCGTTGGCTGGAGTGGTGTAAAGCTCGCCGCCATTGGACTCTGGAGCAGTTGAAACGTGTTCTCTGGAGTGATGAATCACACTTCACCATCCGGCAGTCCGACGGACGAATCTGGATTTGGCGGATGCCAGGAGAACGCTACCTGCCCGATTTGCATCGTGGTAACTGTAAAGTTTGATGGAGGAGGTCTGGGGCTGTTTTTCATGGTTTGGGTTTGGCCCCTTAGTTCCAGTGAAGGGAAATCTTAGCGATAGAGCATACAAAGCATACAAGCTCATCAATAAGCTAAGGACCCTGGGACTAAACATCTCCCTCTGCAACTGAATCCTGGACTTCCTGACGGCCCGCCCCCAGGTGGTAAGGGTAGGTAACAACACATCCGCCACGCTGATCTTTAACACAGAAGCCCCTCAGGGGTGCGTGAACAGCCCCCTCCTGTACTCCCTGTTCTCTCATGACTGCACGGCCAGGCACGACTCCAACACCGTCATTAAATTTGCCGATGACATATCAGTGGTAGGCCTGATCACCGACAACAACGAGACAGCCTATAGGGAGGAGGTCAGAGACCTGGCCGTGTGGTGCCAGGACAACAACCTCTCCCTCAACGTGATAAAGACAAAGGAGATGATTGTGGACGACAGGAAAAAGAGGACCGAGCACGCCCCCATTCTCATTGACAGGGCTGCGGTGGAGCAGGTTGAGAGCTTCAAGTTCCTTGGTGTCCACATCACCACCAGCTAACATGGTCCAAGCACATCATGACAGTCGTGAAGCGGGCACGACAAAACCTATTCCCCCTCAGGAGACTGAAAAGATTTGGCATGGGTCCTCATCCTCAAAAGGTTCTACAGCTGCACCATCGAGAGCATCCTGACTAGTTGCATCACTGCCTGGTGTGACAGCTGCTCGGCCTCCGACCGCAAGGCACTACAGAGGGTAGTGCGAACGGCCCAGTACATCACTGAGGCCAAGCTTCTTGCCATCCAGGACCACTATACCAGGCGGTGTCAGAGGTAGGCCCTAAAAAGCCACCCTAGTCATAGACTGTTCTCTCTGCTACCACACGGCAAGCGGTACTGGAGCGCCAAGTCGAGGTCCAAGAGGCTTCTAAACAGCTTCTACCCCCAAGCCATAAGACTCCTGAACATCTAGTCAAATGGCTACCCAGACTATTTGTTTTTCCCCCTCCCCTCTCCACACCACTGCCACTCTCTGTTGTCATCTATGCATAGTCACTTTAATTAATTCTACCTACATGTACATAATACCTCAACTAACCTGTGCCCCCGCACGTTGACTCTGTACCGGCACCCCCCTGTATATATTTATTTTTTACTGCTGCTCTTTAATTACTTGTTACTTTTCTTATTCTTATCCGTATTTTTGCAACTGCACTGTTGGTTAGGAGTTCGTAAGTAAGCATTTCACTGTAAGGTCTACACCTGTTGAATTCGGAGCATGTGACTAATACGATTTGATTTGACAATGACATTCTAGACAATTCTGTGCTTCCAACTTTGTCAACAGTTTGTGGAAGGCCCTTTCAGCATGACAATGCCCCCGTGCACAAAGCGAGGTCCATACAGAAATGGTTTGTGAGGTCAGTGTGGAAGAACTTGACTGGCCTGCACAGAGCCCTGACCTCAACCCCATCGAACACCTTTGGGATGAATTGGAACGCTGACTGCGAGCCAGGTCTAATCGACCTACATCAGTGCCGACCTCATAATGTTCTTGTGGCTGAATGGAAGCAAGTCCCCGCAGCAATATTCCAGCTTCTAGTGGAAAGCCTTCCAAGAAGAGTGGAGGCTGTTATTGCAGCAGACCAACTCCATATTAATGCCCATGATTTTGGAATGAGATGTTTGACAAGCTTACTTTTGGCCAAGTAGTGAATGTCCACTATCTTTTCAACACACTTCTTATCTGTTTGTAGTCGTTTATGTTTACACTGATGGCGTTCTTCCATCCCGAAAAGTAATAATACAAATAAATAAAACAATTGGGGACCTGGGCTGCCCCCAAAAACGCGTACGCGGTCCCGCCCAAGGATTTCAATGGCAGTGTGTGTCCAGGCAGATCGCTCAAGAAATGCGATGTCATTCCAGGCTGTTACCATCAAGTAGGCTTGTGGTTTGCTAGGGTGTTGGGAGCAGGGATGGGTCGTGTGTTCGATCCCAGTGCTTTTTTATTGATTTATATACATCTTTTTTTTAACACTATCCCAAACCTTAACTGTTCGGAATTAATGCCTGAACTTAACTTTCGAAATGTGATGTTTATGGACAAACGTCGGATTCTGAAGTGAGGCTGTGAGAGCGTGTTGGTGTGTCTGTGCTCTGCTGTGGTGCAATAAGCAGGGACAGATTATATCTGGCCATGCAATGCTTTATTGCTTTTCCCTTGAACTTCCCGTCAACATGCCTTATTGTTATGCTGCTTCACCTCCCCCTGGACTGGGTACCATTTTACACACACAACGACCGGCATGTAACCCAGTGAACGACATAGAGCCTCTCCTATCTCCTGAACTCCCACTTTCTATATCTGTCGCTCTCTACCTCTCACTCTCCTCCTTGCTCTTTCTCTCGCTCTTTCTCTTCCTCTCGCTATTGCTCTGTGTAAATATCTCTAACTCTCTCTTTCCCTCTCTGGAGTGATGGAAGCACAGATTCAGTGAGAGAGGGATGGGGTGGAGAGATGGTGGAATAGAGGAGAGTAGAGAGGGATACAGACTCTTTCAGCACCATTATGTCTTTCCATATTATGTCTATCTCTGATCAGCTACACAGGAAAGGGATGAAAATAGCCCATATTAATATAGCCTTAGAAATAAGGTTCATGAAGTCAATAACTTGCTAACATAAATATATTAGCCATTTGAGGCTCAATTCCTTTGATACATCAGTAGCAATACAAGGATATAACATCTATAGAAGAGACCGGAATGCTTATGGGTGAGGTGTTGCTGTATATATTTAGAGCCATATACCTGTAATGCTTAGAGAAGATCTTATGTCAAGTGTTATTGACGTGTTGTGGTTGCAGGTTCACCTGCCTCATCTAAAGCCTATTATTTTGGGGTGTTGCTAGAGGCCACCAAGTGCTAACAGTCAGTATCTAAATAATGTGTGTAAAATGCTTGATAGTGTATGTGATGTAAACAGAGAGGTTTACTTTCTTGGGGACCTGAATATTAACTGGTTTTCATCAAGCTGTCCGCTCAAGACGAGGCTTCTCACTGTAACCAGTCCCTGTCATATTTTTATTTCACCTTTATTTAACCAGGTAGGCCAGTTGAGAACAAGTTCTCATTTACAACTGCGACCTGGCCAAGATAAAGCAAAACAGTGCGACACAAACAATACAGAGTTACACATGGGATAAGCAAATGTACAGTCAATAACACAATAGAAACATATATATATATATATATATATATATATATATATATATATATATATATATATATGTATATATATGTATATATATACAGTGTGTGCAAATGTAGTAAGATTAGGAAGGTAAGGCAATAAATAGGCCATAGTGGTGAAATAATTACAATTTAGCATTAACACTGGGGTGATAGATGTGCAGAAGATGAATGTGCAAGTAGAGATACTGGGGTGCAAAGGAGCAAAAGATAAATAACAATATGGGGATGAGGTAGATGGGTGGGCTATTTACAGATGGGCTGTCTACAGGTGCAATGATCGGCAAGCTGCTCTGACAGCTGATGCTTAAAGTTAGTGAGGGAGATATAAGTCTCCAGCTTCAGTGATTTTTGCAATTCGTTCCAGTCATTGGCAGCAGAGAACTGGAAGGAAAGGCGGCCAAAGGAAGTGTTGGCTTTGGGGATGACCAGTGAAATATACCTGCTGGAGCGCGTGCTATGGGTGGGTGCTGCTATGGTGACCAGTGAGCTGAGATAAGGCGGGGCTTTACCTAGCAGAGACTTATAGATGACCTGGAGCCAGTGGGTTTGGCGACAAATATGAAGCGAGGGCCAGCCAACGAGAGCATACAGGTCGCGGTGGTTGGTAGTATATGGGGCTTTGGTAATCTGGTTCAGGTTATTAATCAACCTACCTGGGTGTTTACACCCATGTATTGATGTATTCATCACATTTTCCTAATACTGAATAACTTTGTTCTTAAGCAGTATACATTTTAATTGGATGCAGTGATCTACAGTACCAGTCAAAAGTTTGGACACACCTACTAATTCCAGGGTTTTTCTTTATTTTTACTATTGTCTACATTTGTAAAATAATAGTGAAGACCTCAAAACTATGAAATAACACACATGGAATCATGTAGTAACCAAAAAAGTGTTAAACAAATCAAAAATCTATTTTATGTTTGAGTTCTTCAAAGTAGACACTCTTTGCCTTGATGACAGCGTTGCATCATCTCTTGGCATTCTCTCAACCAACTTCATGAGGTAGTCACCTGGAATGAATTTCAATTAACAGGTGTGCCTTGTTAAATTAATTTGTGGAATTTCTTTCCTTCTTAATGTGTTTGAGTCAATCAGTTGTGTTTTGACAAGGTAGGGGTGGTAAACAGAAGATAGCCCTATTTAGTAAAAGACCAAGTCCATATTATGGCAAGAACAGCTCAAATAAGCAAAGAGAAATGACAGTCCATCATTACTTTGACTGACCTTCATGTCTTAATCAGGAAAATGTCAAGAACTTTGAAAGTTTCTTCAAGTGCAGTCGCAAAAACCATCAAGCGCTATGATGAAACGGGCTCTCATGAGGACCACCACAGGAAAGGAAGACCCAGAGTTACCTCTGCTGCAGAGGATAAGTTCATTGAGTTACCAGCCTCAGAAATTGCAGCCCAAATAAATGCTTCACAGCATTCAAGTCACAGACACATCTCAACATCAACTGTTCACCGTGTGAATCAGTCCTTTTTGGTTGAATTGCAAAAAAAAACTACTACTAAAGGAGAAGAGACTAGTCAGGATATCCCTTATTCTCTTCTCCTCTCCTATCTGTTCCTATCCCCTCTTTTCCTGCTCTCCTATCTGTTCCTGTCCTCTCTTCTCCTCCTCTCCTATCTGTTCCTATCTTCTCCTCCTCTCCTATCTGTTCCTATCTTCTCCTCCTCTCCTATCTGTTCCTATCCCCTCTTCTCTCCTATTTGTTCCTATCCCCTCTTCTCATCTCCTATATGTTCCTATCCCCTCTTCACTTCTCCTCTCCTATCTGTTCCTGTCCTCTCTTCTCCTCCTCTCCTATCTGTTCCTATCCTCTCTTCTCCTCCTCTCCTATCTGTTCCTATCCCCTCTTCTCCTCCTCTCCTATCTGTTCCTATCCCCTCTTCTCTTCTCCTCTCCTATTTGTTCCTATCCCCTCTTCTCATCTCCTATATGTTCCTATCCCCTCTTCTCATCTCCTATATGTTCCTATCCTCTCTTCTCCTCCTCTCCTATCTGTTCCTATCTTCTCCTCCTCTCCTATCTGTTCCTATCCTCTCCTCCTCTCCTATCTGTTCCTATCCTCTCCTCCTCTCCTATCTGTTCCTATCCTCTCCTCCTCTCCTATCTGTTCCTATCCTCTCTTCTCCTCCTCTCCTATCTGTTCCTATCCTCTCTTCTCCTCCTCTCCTATCTGTTCCTATCCTCTCTTCTCCTCCTCTCTTATCTGTTCCTATCCTCTCTTCTCCTCCTCTCTTATCTGTTCCTATCCTCTCTTCTTCTCCTCTCTTATCTGTTCCTATCCTCTCTTCTCTTCTCCTCTCTTATCTGTTCCTATCCTCTCTTCTCTTCTCCTCCTCTCCTATCTGTTCCTATCCCCTCTTCTCTTCTCCTATCTGTTCCTCTCCTCTCTTCTCCTCCTCTCCTATCTGTTCCTATCCCATCTTCTCCTCCTCTCCTATCTGTTCCTATCCTCTCTTCTCATCCTCTCTTATCTGTTCCTATCCTCTCTTCTCTTCTCCTCCTCTCCTATCTGTTCCTATCCCCTCTTCTCTTCTCCTATCTGTGCCTCTTCTCTCTTCTCCTCCTCTCCTATCTGTTCCTATCCCCTCCTCTCCTATCTGTTCCTATCCTCTCTTCTCCTCCTCTCCTATCTGTTCCTGTCCTCTCTTCTCCTCCTCTCCTATCTGTTCCTGTCCTCTCTTCTCCTCCTCTCCTATCTGTTCCTGTCCTCTCTTCTCCTCCTCTCCTATCTGTTCCTATCCCCTCTTCTCATCTCCTATATGTTCCTATCCCCTCTTCACTTCTCCTCTCCTATCTGTTCCTATCCCCTCTTCTCCTCCTCTCCTATCTGTTCCTATCCTCTCTTCTCTTCTCCTCTCCTATCTGTTCCTATCCTCTCTTCTCCTCCTCTCCTATCTGTTCCTATCCTCTCTTCTCCTCCTCTCCTATCTGTTCCTATCCCCTCTTCTCCTGCTCTCCTATCTGTTCCTATCCTCTCTTCTCCTCCTCTCCTATCTGTTCCTATCCCCTCTTCTCCTCCTCTCCTATCTGTTCCTATCCTCTCTTCTCCTCCTCTCCTATCTGTTCCTATCCTCTCTTCTCCCCCTCTCCTATCTGTTCCTATCCTCTCTTCTCCTCCTCTCCTATCTGTTCCTATCTTCTCTTCTCCTCCTATCCTCTCTTCTCCTCCTCTCCTATCTGTTCCTATCCTCTCTTCTCCTATCTGTTCCTATCCTCTCTTCTCCTCCTCTCCTATCTGTTCCTATCCTCTCTTCTCCTCCTCTCCTATCTGTTCCTATCCTCTCTTCTCCTCCTCTCCTATCTGTTCCTATCCTCTCTTCTCCTCCTCTCCTATCTGTTCCTATCCTCTCTTGTCCTCCTCTCCTATCTGTTCCTATCCTCTCCTCTTCTCCTATCTGTTCCTATCCCCTCTTCTCCTCCTATCTGTTCCTATCCTATCCTCTCTTCTCCTCCTCTCCTATCTGTTCCTATCCTCTCTTCTCCTCCTCTCTTATCTGTTCCTATCCTCTTCTCATCCTATCTTATCTGTTCCTATCCTCTCTTCTCATCCTCTCCTATCTGTTCCTATCCTCTCTTCTCATCCTCTCCTATCTGTTCCTATCCTCTCTTCTCATCCTCTCCTATCTGTTCCTATCCTCTCTTCTCATCCTCTCCTATCTGTTCCTATCCTCTCTTCTCATCCTCTCCTATCTGTTCCTATCCTCTCTTCTCATCCTCTCCTATCTGTTCCTATCCTCTCTTCTCATCCTCTCCTATCTGTTCCTATCCTCTCTTCTCATCCTCTCCTATCTGTTCCTATCCTCTCTTCTCATCCTCTCCTATCTGTTCCTATCCTCTCTTCTCATCCTCTCCTATCTGTTCCTATCCTCTCTTCTCATCCTCTCCTATCTGTTCCTATCCTCTCTTCTCATCCTCTCCTATCTGTTCCTATCCTCTCTTCTCATCCTCTCCTATCTGTTCCTATCCTCTCTTCTCATCCTCTCCTATCTGTTCCTATCCTCTCTTCTCATCCTCTCCTATCTGTTCCTATCCTCTCTTCTCATCCTCTCCTATCTGTTCCTATCCTCTCTTCTCATCCTCTCCTATCTGTTCCTATCCTCTCTTCTCATCCTCTCCTATCTGTTCCTATCCTCTCTTCTCATCCTCTCCTATCTGTTCCTATCCTCTCTTCTCATCCTCTCCTATCTGTTCCTATCCTCTCTTCTCATCCTCTCCTATCTGTTCCTATCCTCTCTTCTCATCCTCTCCTATCTGTTCCTATCCTCTCTTCTCATCCTCTCCTATCTGTTCCTATCCTCTCTTCTCATCCTCTCCTATCTGTTCCTATCCTCTCTTCTCATCCTCTCCTATCTGTTCCTATCCTCTCTTCTCATCCTCTCCTATCTGTTCCTATCCTCTCTTCTCATCCTCTCCTCTCTTCTTTTTTTCTATCCTAATTTCTCAGTTCTATCCTCATTTTCTTTTTTCCTACTCTCTCTTTCCTCACCTCTCTTATTTCACGAAGGAACAGTATAGTGTGCTTTTGTGTGTGTTTGTGTGTGTGTGGACTCAAGGCAGCCAGAACCTCTATATAATGCTGCTTTAACCATGGTGCGAGCTAGGCTACTCCTTCGAGTGTGTGCGCTGGATATTACTGAATTAATAACAAACGCGCGCGCACACACACAATTCTGTATATTACAGTGTATGGACTGAATGTCTGCCTTAGCCATAAATTGTTGCATCCTATTACAGGTGTGAAATAGGACTGTGTAACATTGAGCTGTGTGAGCCAGGGGAGGAGACTGTGGCTTCTATAAGCTACAACATAATGCTGCTGTGTTCATGGGCTCCTCAAACTCTCAAACATAGCAAACTCAAACTACATCATGCCTGTTCAGAAATACCTGCATTTTTATTTCTTTTGAATGTGGGTACATTGTATTTGACTTGGCAATGTCATTTACAAAATAGCCTCCAACACTCTACTCAGCAAATTGGATGCAGTCTATCACAGTTCCATCCGTTTTGTCATCAAAGCCCCATATACACTACCCACCACTGCGACCTGTATGCTCTCGTTGGCTGGCCCTCGCTTCATATTCATCGCCAAACCCACTGGCTCCAGGTCATCTATAAGTCTCTGCTAGGTAAAGCCCCGCCTTATCTCAGCTCACTGGTCACCATAGCAGCACCCACCCGTAGCACGCGCTCCAGCAGGTATATTTCACTGGTCACCCCCCACAGCCAATTCCTCCTTTGGCTGCCTTTCCTTCCAGTTCTCTGCTGCCAATGACTGAATCTTACCTCATTTGCACACACTGTATATAGATTTTTCTATTGTGTTATTGACTGTAAGTTTGTTCATTCCATGTGTAACCCTGTTGTTGTTTGTGTCGCACTGCTCTGCTTTATCTTGGTCAGGTCGCAGTTGTAAATGAGAACTTGTTCTCAACTGGCCTACCTGGTTAAAAAAAAAAATCTGATTCTTCAATGAGCATTTGATCCACATTTAGCTAATCTACATGTTTATCTTATCTGTTGTGATCTGGTACTGTACTTCTAGCTAGGGCCATCTACTTTAAGTAGGGTCCTACTTGGTGTGTGAAATGCTGACTGCTCGTCATTTTCACATAGTTGTTGACACATCAACCAGGATCAAGGGTCAGGGCAATTTGTGACTTGTTTTGGTAATCAGTGGCTGTTATGGGGGGGGGGGGGTTGGTGGTTTCACCTCTCCTAGGCAGTCAGCAATTAGTGAAGGGAGGTGTACTCGCCACTTCTACTAGGCAATTAGTGTTATTACTTCAGTCTCCCCTGTAAGCGGTGTTCGTGGCGGTTTTGTCGCAAACTAAGACCGTCGCCGAAACAAAGACTGTTCTGTGGAGTTATTGGAGGAAGGAAAGAGAGGAAGGATCCACCACCACTCTCTCAGTTGAGTGTCTTACCTAGTTTTTCCTCTTCTTGTAGCTTTGGCAACTGTGTGTGTTTTCTGTACCTGTCCGCACCTCTCCCTGTAGGCCTTTTTGGTATTATTTATTACAAAAACCACAAGGAAGGAGTAACATTAAAGTATTAGAACATGAAGGACAAACAATACAGCATCAAGACACTATCAAACATGTATCAGTCTTTCCGTAACAGGGCCATCCTTATGTGTGAGGGTGCGTGTGTATGATAGTGATATAAAATATGTCATAGTTTCCTTTTTCATGATCACAATCTTGTGAAACCCAAACCCTCCAAGATCCCCCCCCCCCCCCCACAGTTCCCCAATAGCTGTCCCTCAACCATTCGAGACCCCTCCCACAGCCCCCCCCCCCCCCCCCCCCGGAAGATAAAAAAAAATACAATTAATTCCATTCCACACCCCCAAAAACCCTCCAATGCACCAGTCGAAGCTTGCATCCACTACAAGACCATGGTGCCTACCTACGGAACAGCAAGAGGAGCTGCCCCTCCCTACCTTCAGGCTATGCTCAAACCCTACATCCCAGCAACCTCTGGTCTCTTGGCCCTCTCACCCCTACGGGAGGGCAGCTCCCGCTCAGCCCAGTCCAAGCTCTTCTCGGTCCTGGCACCTCAATGGTGGAACCAGCTTCCCCCTGAAGCTAGGACAGCAAGTCCCTGCCCTTCTTATGAAAACGTCTGAAACCTCTTCAAACAGTATCTTAATTAATCCTCATCCTCAACTCGAAACCTGAACCAGCACTTGCACTTGATTTCCCCCCCCCCCCCCCCCGTCACACCAAGCTTTCTTAAATTGAATGCACAAACTGTAAGTCGCTCTGGATACGAGGGTCTGCTAAATTATAAAAATATATATATTATATATATGTGTGTACAATGAAATAGATAATATGATCCTAACAATAGTTTAGTAACAAAGGGAAAGAAATGCGAAAGCGAGGAGGGAGTCATTATGGGTGTCAGCCAGACAATGGAGGGAAGGAGAGAATGCAGCACTGTAGTTATACTCTATCAGCTGGAGTCAGAAATGTCTTAATCCTGCTGTGTGTGTGTGTCATATCTGTGTGTGTAGGGTTATCTCACTAGCATGTTCTGCCCCAGCCCACACCAGTCATCCTACCCAGACACTACCTTGGATCCTCTGCTAATTAGTTTATCCACATATTAGTGTAATGATTACAGGACCAGTGTGTCGGCAGACATATGGTTTAAGACACAGATAGAGGAACGCATTAGTTTCATAGACTTACTGTCGGGGTGCGTGTGTGTGTGTGTGAAATAATGTTAATGTATCAGAACAGCCTACCCCCATCCATGCTGTTACTCTGCTGAAATGGAATGTAGTCCCATTTGTTATAGTGTTTACTAGACTGAAGAATAAATGTGGAAGAGGGGAGGCTGGAGGGTTTGAGGAGAAGAGATGGTGTTACTAGACTGAAGAATAAATGTGGAGGAGGGGAGGGTTTGAGGAGAAGAGATGGTGTTACTAGACTGAAGAATAAATGTGGACGAGGGGAGGGTGGAGGGTTTGAGGAGAAGAGATGGTGTTACTAGACTGAAGAATTAATGTGGAGGAGGGGAGGGCTTGAGGAGAAGAGATGGTGTTACTAGACTGAAGAATTAATGTGGAAGAGGGGAGGCTGGAGGGTTTGAGGAGAAGAGATGGTGTTACTAGACTGAAGAATTAATGTGGAAGAGGGGAGGCTGGAGGGTTTGAGGAGAAGAGATGGTGTTACTAGACTGAAGAATTAATGTGGAAGAGGGGAGGCTGGAGGGTTTGAGGAGAAGAGATGGTGTTACTAGACAGAAGAATTAATGTGGAGGAGGGGAGGGTTTGAGGAGAAGAGATGGTGTTACTAGACTGAAGAATAAATGTGGAGGAGGGGAGGCTGGAGGGTTTGAGGAGAAGAGATGGTGTTACTAGACTGAAGAATAAATGTGGAGGAGGGGAGGGTGGAGGGTTTGAGGAGAAGAGATGGTGTTACTAGACAGAAGAATTAATGTGGAGGAGGGGAGGGTTTGAGGAGAAGAGATGGTGTTACTAGACTGAAGAATAAATGTGGAGGAGGGGAGGGTGGAGGGTTTGAGGAGAAGAGATGGTGTTACTAGACAGAAGAATTCATGTGGAGGGGAGGGCGGAGGGTTTGAGGAGAAGAGATGGTGTTACTAGATTGAAGAATAAATGTGGAGGAGGGGAGGGTGGAGGGTTTGAGGAGAAGAGATGTACTGTAGGGGTGTGTGTTTGTGTGTGTCCCTGTTTATTTGTTAGAAATTATGGTGGGTAGAGGGATGTTTTAATAGAAATTGGCTCTAGCAGTGACAACCAAGCTATTCCCTCTTGCTCTTCTCTTTTCTCTCACGCCAACATTTACAGTAATTGCTGTCCTTTGGTCTGAGGCAGGCTTGCAGGGAGAGGATGTATTATTAGCATACACATCTGTGTGCGCGTGTGTGCGTGTGCTTGTGTCATAAACCCTCAAACTGACAGACATCTGTAAAACCGCACACAGGCAGGATGAGGAACGCGAATGACTACCATTTTGGAGTTATCGACATAGACTCAGTGGGACGTCTATCTGTATTTGGATCGCTGTAATCCAACAGTTGTTTTGAGATTTGACAAAGCTACTTTAATGCTGATATTCTCCTATTCATTCTGGGTTGGCTGTATCAATATGGATGGTTTCTGGTGCTTGTTTCTCTATTCTATCTTCTATCACTTCCTGGTCTTGTCAGAGGCCAAAACGAGAACCCATGCAGCCCAGTGAAGGACATGGTGATTCATACTGGGAATGGAGCCAAACACACTCACCGTGTGTGTTTTCACGTACTGTGTGGAGAATACATTCATTGGAGCCAAACTACAGTTGATTGATGGGGAAACTGTGGCTGTTTGTTTGGTTGTGGTTAAAACACTCTTGAGGCGGTTGGAAAGAAGTCAACTGAGTGAAGCGGCGTTCGGTTACCGTGGCGTAGCGTTTCTATGTGTTCGTTTTCCTTTTATGGTCGTCCACGCCGCTGAGCTTCCTCTCACCAGCCTCGCTAATGACCCAGGGCTGATCAGCGATGCTAATGAGGGCTAGTTGATGTGTTTGTTTGTTTGTTTGTTTGTGTGTGTGTGTCTGCCTATTTCTTTATGCTTGTACTTTTCACTTCCACAGTGTGTACATATTTCTAACTGAACCTTAACCTCTCCAGTTACTGCTCAGACAGGTTCTTTTATCTCTTTTTTTTTTTACAGTGCCTACTGTCTAGAACTGGCAACACATTTTGCTATTTTTTATATTGGTTAAACAAAGGTAAGATATAATTCACTTTTCCTTTGACATGTGTGTGTCAGGCCTGTTCGCTCAACAGAGGGCCAATGGCGAACGTGCAGCATGATGGCAGAATTCAGATATGACGTCATTGTTTTAACACTATCCGCTGAGTTTTGAAACTACGGCGCGCGACATGGTTCAATGTGCCAATAAATCAGCACAATCTACTTTTTCGGTTTTTCAAATTGCTGGCATCTAACATAGGGATCATGTTTTCTCTGCTAATTACCATACAAGAAAAGAGTAACGGATAACCATGTATAATACAGCGGACTTAGCAAAACGAGAAATTTGTGGTAAGTGCAGACCTTTCCTCTCTGACAAAATCCATCCAATCCATAAATAAGGGGATATAATCAGGATTTTCCAGCCCTCTCCCCTTTCTCCCGGAGTGAATCTACAGATGTCTTTCCCAGTGTGTCCGGGGTCGTTGATAGGAATGGAAATGCCAGGTGAGGGGGATAGCAGAATGGCATAGAGCATGGCCGAAACAAGCAGCTCAGATTTTTACTGGAGGAATGAACCATGGAGAGATGCCCTGGGGAGACAGGAGAAACTGTAGACTTTAATGGACTTTCCCATCATATGACCTCCCATGAGACCATCTGATGGATCAACTCTACACTGACTATAGTACCCACTGGTAGAGTGAAGGTTTATGGTACAACACCGGTTGGGACATAATATGGAATTCACTCCCAAAATCTCAAATCTCTTAAAGTTAACCAATTCCTTACTTCAACAGGCACTTGTCTTGAAGTTTTAGCAACTTCCCCAAATGGTGACTAAACTAGGATCCAATTAAGTTGAGAGAAAGGTGGTGTGAGAGGTAGTTTCTGGCCACAGTAGTGGAGTTCACATTATCCTACATGTTCAGTTATAGGATCTGAGTAAAGAAGTAGCTCCATAGTCTGCAGATGCACGGCCTGCTGTTGCTATTCAAACTTTAAACTCTCTCAGGTGCAGGTTTAGGGAGTGAGGCTGAAAAAAATGAAAAAAAGATATATACGTAGATATATTATTATCTTTTTTTATGTAAAAAATGTATTAATAATAAAGTATGTATGTATGTTCAGTTGAAGTCGGAAGTTTACATACACTTTACATACACATACGTTTTTCAACTACTCCACAAATTTCTTGTTAACAAACTATAGTTTTGGCAAGTAGGTTAGGATATCTACTTTGTGCATGACACAAGTAATTTTTCCAACAATTATTTACAGACAAATTATTTCACTTATAATTCACTGTATCACAATTCCAGTGGGTCAGAAGTTTACATACACTAAGTTGACTGTGCCTTTAAACAGCTTGGAAAATTCTCGAAAATTATGTCATAACTTTAGAAGGTTCTGATAGGCCAATTGGCATCATTTGAGTCAATTGGAGGTGTACCTGTGGATGTATTTCAAGGCCTACCTTCAAACTCAGTGCCTCTTTGCTTGACATGGGAAAAACAAAAGAAATCAGCCAAGACCTCAGGAAAAAAAATTGTAGACCTTCACAAGTCTGGTTCATCCTTGGGAGAAATTTCCAAAAGCCTGAAGGTACCACGTTCATCTGTACAAATAATAGTACACAAGTATAAACACCATGGGATCACGCAGCCGTCAAACCGCTCAGGAAGGAGACGCGTTCTGTCTCCTAGAGATTAACGTACTTTGGGGTGAAAAGTGCAAATCAATCCCATAACAACAGCAAAGGACCTTGTGAAGATGCTGGAGGAAACGGGTACAAAAGTATCTCTATCCACAGTAAAACGAGTCCTATATTGACATAACCTGAGAGGCCGCTCGGCAAGGAAGAAGCCACTGCTCCAAAACCGCCATAAAAAAAACAGACTAACTACACATGGGGACAACGTACTTTTTGGAGAAATGTCCTCTGGTCTGATGAAACAAAAATATAACTGTTTGGCCATAATGACCATCATTATGTTTGGAGGAAAAAGGGGGAGGCTTGCAAGCCGAAGAACACCATCCCAACCGTGAAGCACAGGGAGGCAGCATCATGTTGTGGGGGTGCTTTGCTGCAGGCAGGCTGGTGCACTTCACAAAATCGATGGCATCATGAGGCAGGAAAATTCTCTGGATATATTGAAGCAACATCTCAAGACAACAGTCAGGAAGTTAAAGCTTGGTCGCAAATGGGTCTTCCAAATGGACAATGACCCCAAGCATACTTCCAAAGTTGTGGCAAAATGGCTTAAGGACAACAGAGTCAAGGTATTGGAGTGGCCATCACAAAGCCCTGACCTCAATCCTATAGAACATTTGTAGGCAGAACTGAAAAAGTGTGTGCGAGCAAGGAGAATTACAAACCTGACTCAGTTACACCAGCTCTGTCAGGAGGAATGGGCCAAAATTCACCCAACTTATTGTAGGAAGCTTGTGGAAGGCTACGCGAAACGTTTGACCCAAGTTAAACAATTTAATGACAATGCTACCAAATACTAATTGAGTGTATGTAAACTTCTGACCAACTGGGAATGTCATGAAAGAAATAAAAGCTGAAATAAATCATTCTCTCTACTATTATTCTGACATTTCACATTCTTAAAATGAAGTGGTGATCCTAACTGACCTAAAACATGGAATTTTAACCAGGATTAAATGTCAGCAATTGTGAAAAACTGAGTTTAAATGAATTTGGCTAATGTGTATGTAAACTGACTTCAACTGTGTGTGTGTGTATCAAGAAAGATAGATGTAATTTGCCCATGCCACCTTGTTCTCGGGACACTCTCAATTTGGCAGCCAGATCAAGCCGAAATGGAATGTGTCACCCCTCTGGGAAGAGGAGTCATTTCAACGTACGTACAGTTGAAGAATTATTTGAACGCCTCAAACTTTACCACGGCATAAATGACACACACACACACACACCTACTTATTAGGGCTGACCCCATTTGTCGATTGTTTGGTTGACCAAGATCTTTTAAATCGAGTAATCACAAATATACACTACCATTCAAAAGTTATGGGGTCACTTAGAAATGTCCTTGTTTTCCATGAAAACATACATGAAATTAGTTGAAATATAGTTAAGACATTGACAAGGTTATAAATAATGATTTTTATTTGAAATAATAATTGTGTCCTTTGCTTTTGTCAAAGAATCCTCCATTTGCAGCAATTACAGCCATGCAGACCTTTGGCATTCTAGTTGTCAATTTGTTGAGGTAATCTGACGAGATTTCACCCCATGCTTCCTGAAGCACCTCCCACAAGTTGGATTGGCTTGATGGGCACTTCTTACGTACCATACGGTCAAGCTGCTCCCACAACAGCTCAATAGGGTTGAGATCTGGTGACTGTGCTGGCCACTCCATTATAGACTGAATACCAGCTGACTGCTTCTTCCCTAAATAGTTATTGCATAGTTTGGAGTTGTGCTTTGGGTCATTGTTCTGTTGTAGGAGGAAATTGGCTCCAATTAAGCGCCGTCCACAGGGTATGGCATGGCGTTGCAAAATGGAGTGATAGCCTTCCTTCTTCAAGATTCCTTTTACCTTGTACAAATCTCCCACTTTACCACCACCAAATCACCCCCAGAATATCACATTGCCTCCACCATGCTTGACAGATGGTGTCAAGCACTTCTCCAGAATCTTTTCATTATTTCTTTTCATTATTTCTGCATCTCACGAATGTTCTTCTTTGTGATCCGAACACCTCAAACTTAGATTCGTCTGCCCATAACACTTTTTTTTCCAATCTTCCTCTGTCTGTGTTCTTTTGCCCATCTTAATATTTTTTTATTGGCCAGTCTGAGATATGGCTTTTTCTTTGCAACTCTGCCTAGAAGGCCAGCATCCCGGAGTCACCTCTTCACTGTTGACATTGAGACTGGTGTTTTGTGTGTACTATTTAATGAAGCTGCCAGTTGAGGACTTTTGAGGCATCTGTTTCTCAAACTAGACACTCTAATGTACTTGTCCTCTTGCTCAGTTGTGCACTGGGGCCTCCCACTCCTCTTTCTATTCTGGTTAGAGCCAGTTTGCTCTGTTCTGTGAAGGGAGAAGTGCACACCGTTGTACGAGATCTTCAGTTTCTTGGCAATTTCTCGCATGGAATAGCCTTCATTTCTCAGAACAAGAATAGACTGATGAGTTTCAGAAGAAAGTTCTTTGTTTCTTGCCATTTTGAGCCTGTAATCGAACCCACAATTGCTGATGCTCCAGATACTCAACTAGTCTAAAGAAGGCCAGTTTTATTGCTTCTTTAAATCAGCAAAATCATTTTCAGCTGTGCTAACATAATTGCAAAATGGTTTTCATGATCAGTTAGCTAATCCAAGTTTAGCATTTTAAAAGGCTAACACAACATGCCAGTGGAACACAGGAGTGATGGTTGCTGATAATGTGCCTCTGTACACCTATGTAGATATTCCATTAAAAATCTGCCGTTTCCAGCTACAATAGTCATTTACAACATGTAAATACAATGTCTACACTGTGTTTCTGATCAATTTGATGTTATTTTAATCGACAAAAAATGTGCTTTTCTTTCAAAAACAAGGACATTTCTGAGTGACCCCAAACTTTTGAACGGTAATGTATATAGATAGATATATCCACACACACACACACACACACACACACACACACACACACACACACACACACACACACACACACACACGGACGGACAGACGGAATCTGCACACAGTTGTAGAATCTGCACACGTCCGCTGTTTTCCGTTGCGTCAAACAATTTGTCCTCCTGAGTGGCCAATATATCTCTCTCTCTCTCTCTCTCTCTCTCCTTTCTTCCATCTCCACGGCAACAGAACACTTTCTCTCACCCTCTTTCTCTCTCCCTATCTCACCCCCCTCTCTTTCTCTCCCATTCTCTTCCTGCTGTTCCTCTCTTCAGTCTTATAATAATTAGGTTATCATGATTAGAAGGACTGTTATTCGGTACCACGTGTGTGTGTGTGCACATGCATGAATGGAGAGAACGGGGGGATCTCTCCCTGTCCCTCTCCCTTTCTCTCTGTACCGTTTCATATTTAGACTGACAACTCTTTCTTCCTCTCTGAAGGTCACGTCACAGCCCTCCCTCCCTCCCCCTCTCTCTCCGCCACTCCTTTTGAAGTGTTTCGGTCTTCAGTCCAACTTCCCGCCCACTCATTGGTCCACGACCAGTGTTTCCATGGAGATCTGTCCATCAAAGACATTGAGGCAATCTTTTTCCTCTTTGCTTTTTAGAACTTAAATAAAATCTGTCTCTTTCTCCATCTATCTATCTCCTGCTCGTTCGCGCTCTCATTGATGAGCAGGCATTTCAATGGTTATATAGGATAGGTAGTGCTGATAACAGTAGTATGGATTGGTTCTAAAATGTCTCTAGAATATCTCTTATCTGGAATAAACATTTCCCTCTATTGCGTGCGTGTGTGTGTGTGTATTGATCTTTCCCTCAGCCAGGCTTGACTTTTCTTGTCAGCACTTTTCTCATCCATATTAGGGGATGCGTGTCGGTGTGTGAGAGAGAGATTTCTCAGTCCTCTGGGTAATCACGCATACCCTAGTCCTGAAACAGTGGCTACACATAGAGTAATTACACTCGGAAGTGGGAAAAATGAGTAGACTCCACGACTTGTCTCTAGGGCCTGGTCGGTGCAATGTGTACGTGTTTGTGTGTGTGCGCACTCTGGACACTGTGATCGATAGGGGTGATATGCAGATGCTATGTCTCTGCTCTAGGCTGTGTGTTTCTGTCTTATCTGTTTTTTTGTGTGTCTATATCTATACTTCTATCTGCCTGTCTGTGTCTTGAATTTAGTTTGTGAATGTTTCACAAGGCTCTTTTTACAGTATCCAGGGCGACGCTCGCGTGCACACACACACACACACACACACACACACACGAAAACACACACGAAAACACTGCTGTTTAATCCTTCCAAGTAAAGGACAAACCTTAGCTTCTCAGGTAAAAGAACACAAGCTATTTCTGTACCTTTCAGGGAGGGGGGGGGGGGGGTACTGTGGGAGGGACGAATAAAAGCAAAAGAAAGACTTCAAACCCCCAAAGAACACCAATAAGGGTTTCTACTGTCCTGCTTTAATTTCTTGGGGTTACATGCTCACGAACACACAGACACACACACACACACCTCTAACATTGCATCCCCAACTCTGAGAGAAACCGTTTCAGCCAGAGCAGTACACTAGTACACCGTTTTTGGTCTATCTGTCTGTAGTCTTCATCTGTTCTTAATTAGACCAATTTAAGACGATTGTATGTCACCCAAACTGTGGCTGTGTGTGTGATTTATCCAGACAGCCTCTAAGACATCTATAGAAGGGCAGTGTGCCACAGTGAGAGCCTACAGACAGTGGTACCCTACCCTCACCGACACAAACACACCGCGAGCACAGCTGTAATGGTCGATGTGTGTGAGTTTTAAATGAGGCTTTGCTTTGTTTGGGTACAGAGAGACCGAAACAGAAGGTGACTCCTCTCTTCCTCCCTCTCTTTCTCCTCACCTTTCTCCCTCTAGTCAGTCACATCCAAAGCCATTGCAGTTCACTCAGATGTTTCAAACTGGGAAGAGCCTCTTTCCGCCCTTCTTTTTCCCCATTACCCTCCTTCCACATCCCTCCCTCCCTCTCTTTCTCCCTCCCCTCTTTCTCCCTCCTTTTGATCTGTCTCTGATGACATCACATCAGAGCTTGATGACATCACATCAGAGCTTGTCTGTTCGTTAGTGATCTGTCGTTAGAGCTAAACAGAAGCGATAGTCGAGAAGGGAAAGTTCCTCTCTACCTACCCTCCCTTTTTCCTCCTTCCATTTCCATCCCTCTCCTCCCTCTCTTCTCCTTCCATTTCCAACCCTCTCCCTTCCCTTAATTTCAACCCCCCTCCGCTCCCTATCTCCTCCCTCAATTTAAAATGTCCTCTCCCTCCATTTCCAACCCATGTATCTTCACTCTCTCTTCCCTCCATTTCCAACCCCTGTATCCTCCCTCTCTCTTCCCACTCTATCCCCTACCTACAATATGGTTATTGTCTCACGTTGCTTTCTCATAGGCTGACTGGAATTGTGGCCATATTTCACACACACACTGACACACACCACAATCGGGTACACATTGGGTTGTTATTCACCTCATTTCACAGGGTGGCAGGGTTAGGCAGGGTGACCTGTGCAGCTGGTGTGTGTGAGCTCCACTGAGCAGAAAAAGCACACTGTACACACAGTCACCTGTGGTTGGCCTCGTTTTAGCTGACTAGTTTTGCTGCCCTTCAACCTTCAACCAGAGAGAGAGAGCGAGACTCTTTGAAGCTGAAAGGTAGCCTCTGGACAGTCACCATCTCTATAGCAGGTGGTGTTTATTTTCATACCCGTACAGTATGTGTACGGCTACAACACACACGCGCGCGCACACACATGGAGGCGGGGGTTCTCACAGACACAACTCTGAGAGAAGCTGTTTGTCAGCCAGTGCAGTACACTAGTACACAGTTGTTGGTGTGTCTATCTGCTTCGAGGAATGTCTTCATCTGTTCTAATTAGAGCAATTTAAGACTACTGTATGTCACCCAACGTGTGCGTGTGTGATTATTATCCAGACAGGGGTGGGCAACTCCTCGAGGGCCTGATTTGGTGTCACACTTCTCCATTCCTAGCAAACACAGCAATCAAATTACATTCTAAACTGAAGATCATGATTCTGTGGTTATTGGAGTCAGGTGTGTTAGCTGGGGCAAAACTGTGACACCAATCAGGCCCTTGAGGACTGGAATTGCCCACCCCTGCTCTAAGATATGCATAGAAGGGCAGTGTGCCACAGTGAGAGTGGTGCCCTACTCAGGTAGCCTAGCGGTTAGATCGTTGGGCCAGTAACCGAAACGTCGTTGGTTGGAATACCCGAGCCGACAAGGTTAAAAATATGTTGCTTCATAAGTTAGTCACCTGGAATCCATTTCAATTATCAGGTGTGCCTTGTTAAATTAATTTGTGGAATTTCTTTCCTTCTTAATGTGTTAATGTGTTTCAATCAGTTGTGTTTTGACAAGGTAGGGGTGGTAAACAGAAGATAGCCCTATTTGGTAAAAGACCAAGTCCATATTATGGCAAGAACAGCTCAAAAAAGCAAAGAGAAACAGCAGTCCATCATTACTTTAAGACATGAATGTCAGTCAATCCGGAAAATGTCAAGAACTTTGAAAGTTTCTTCAAGTGCAGTCACAAAAACCATCAAGCGCTATGATGAAACTGGCTCTCATGAGGACCGCCACAGGAAAGGAAGACCTAAAGTTTCCTCTGCTGCAGAGGATAAGTTAATTTGAGTCACCAGCCTCAGAAAGCCCAAATAAATGCTTCAGAGTTCAAGTAAGAGACACATCTCAACATCAACTGTTCAGAGGAGACTGCGTGAATCAAGCCTTCATGGTCGAATTGCTGCGAAGAAACCACTACTAAAGGACACCAATAATAAGAAGAGACTTGCTTGGGCCAAGAAATACGAGCAATGGACATTAGACCGGTGGAAATCTGTCCTTTTGGTCTGATGAGTACAATTTGAGATTTTTGGTTCCAACCGCCTTGTTGTTGTGAGATGCAGAGTTGGTGAACGGATGATCTCCGCATGTGTGGTTCCCACAGTGAATGCATGGAGGAGGAGGTGTGATGAAGTGGAGGTGATTTATTTTGAATTCAAGGCACACTTAACCAGCATGGATACCACTGCATTCCACAGTGATACGCCATGCCATCTGGTTTGCCCTTAGTCACACTATCATTTGTTTTTCAACAGGACAATGACCCAACACACCTCCAGGTTGTGTAAGGGCTATTTGACCAAGAAAGAGAGTGATGGAGTGCTGCATCAGATGACCTGGTCTCCACAATCACCCGACCTCAACCCCATTTAAGATGGTTTGGGATGAGTTGGACCACTCAACTCCTTCAAGCCTGTTGGAAAAGCATTCCTCATGAAGCTGGTTGAGAGAATACCAAGAGTGTGCAAAGCTGTTATCAAGACAGGGTGGCTACTTTGAAGAATCTAAAATATATTTTGATTCGTTTAACACTTTTTTTGGTCACTACATGATTCCGTATGTGTTATTTAAAAGTTTTGATGTCTTCACTATTATTCTACAATGTAGAAAATAGTAAAATAAAGAAAAACCCTTGAATTAGTGGATATGTCCAAACTTTTGACTGGTACTGTATATATCATTTGAGTCACATATACACATACACACACACACACACCACGAGACCAGCTGTAATGGTCGATGTGTGTGAGTTTTAAATGAGGCTTTGCTTTGTTTGGGTACAGAGAGACCGAAACAGAAGGTGACTCCTCTCCTCCTCTCTCTCTTTCTCCTCACCTTTCTCCCTCTAGTCAGTCACATCCAAAGCCATTGCAGTTCACTCAGATGTTTCAAACTGGGAAGGGCCTCTTTCTGCCCTTCTTTTTCCCCATTACCCTCCTTCCACATCCCTCCCTCCTCTCTCTTTCTCCATCCCCTCGTCCTCCCTCCTTTTGATCTGTCTCTGATGAGGATCACATCAGAGCTTGATGACATCCCATCAGAGCTTGTCTGTTCGTTAGTGATCTGTCGTTAGAGCTAAACAGAAGCGATATTCTCTCTCGTCCCTCCATTTCCAACCCCTGTCTGTATCTTCCCTTTCACTTCCCTCCATTTCCAACCTGTGTATCTTCCCTCTCTCCTCCCACTTTATCCCCTGGCCCCTACCAGCAATATGGTCATTGTCTCACCCTGCTTTCTCATAGGCTGACTGGAGTTGTGGCCGTATTGCACCCAAATCCTATTTTTCTTAACCCTAAACGTAACCTTAACCCCTACCTAATACACAGACACAGACACAGACACACAGCCTCCTTGTCCCGGCCCTTCTCCCAGATATGGGTCCAGGGCACCTTGAGAAAGAATCAATGAGATGTGACGCACACACACACCAGCTGCACAGGTCACCCTGCCTAACCCTGCCACACTGTGAAATGGGGTGCATAACAAACCAACGTGTACCTGATTGTGGTGTGAGTCACATCTCATTGATTCTTTCTCAAGGTGCCCTGGACCCATATCTGGGAGGAGGGCCGGGACAAGGAGGCTCTGTGTCTGTGTATTTCGTTTTACTATCCATGTTTTTTTTGTGTTTAAAAAAAAAAATCTGTCTGTGCCCTTGAGCAAGTCACTTAACCCTAATTTGCTCCAGGAGTGCCGTACTACTATGGCTGACCCTGTAAAACAACACATTTCAGTACACCTTTGTTTGTACCTGGTGTATGTGACAATGAAACTTTTTTTTTATACAGTGCATTTGGAAAGTATTCAAACCCCTTGACTTTTTCCACATTTTGTTACATTACAACCTTATTCTAAAATAGATAAGAATTAACTCATACATCTACACACAATACACATTTATTAACAATAAAAACTGAAATATCACATTTACGTAAGTATTCAGACCTACTCAGTACTTTGTTGAACCACCTTTGGCAGCGTTACAGCCTCTTGGCAGCGTTACAGCCTCCAAGTCTTCTTGGGTATGACGCTACAAGCTTGGCACACCTGTATTTGGGGAGTTTCTCCCATTCTTCTCTGCAGATCCTTCCAAGCTCTGTTAGGTTAGAAGGGGAGAGTCGCTGCACAGCTATTTTCAGGTCAATCCAGAGATGTTCGATCGGTTTCAAGTCCGGGCTCTGGCTGGGCCACTCAAGGACACTCCTGCGTTGTCTTGGCTGTGTGCTTAGGGTCGTTGTCCTGTTGGAAGGTGAACCTTCGCCCCAGTCTCAGGTTCTGAGTACTCTGGAGCAGATTTTCATCAAAGGTCTCGCTGTACTTCGCTCTGTTAATCTTTCCCTCGATCCTGACTAGTATTCCAGTCCTTGCCGCTGAAAAACATCCCCACAGCATGATGCTGCCACCATCATGCTTCACCGTAGGGATGATGCCAGGTTTCCTCCAGATGTGAGGCTTGGCGTTCATGCCAAAGACTTCAATCTTGGGTTCAACAGACCAGAGAATCTTGTTTCTCATTGTCTGAGAGTTCTTTAGATGCATTTTGGCAAACTCCAAGCAGGCTGTCATGTGCCTTTTTACTGAGGAGTTGCTTCCGTCTGGCCACTCTACCATAAAGGCCTGATTGGTGGAGTGCTGCGGAGATGGTTGTCATTCTGGAAGGTTCTCCCATCTCCACAGAGGAACTCTGGAGCTCTGGCAGAGTGACCATCGGGTTATTGGTCACCTCCCTGACCAAGGCCCTTCTCCCTTGATTGCTCAGTATGGCCGGGCGGCCGCTCTAGGAAGAATCATGGTTAGGAATGCACGATATATCGGTGAGCATATCGGAATTTGCGGATATTAGCTAAAAATGCCAACATCGGCATCGGCCGAATGTCTAGTTTAACGGCGATGTGCAAAACCGATGTCAAAGCTGACGTGCAAACCTATATAATGAAATTAGGTGACGTAATGACGCCACAACAGCAGAAAAATACTACGCGCACAATTCCAACAAGTAAACAAGTTCAAGTCGAGCAGTCATTTGAAAGAGAAAGAACATTTCAGTGAGACAACTCAAAGGCGAAATCCGTTGACACCAAGATAATGGAATTCATTGCCCTTGACAATCAACCGTGGTCTGTCGTGGATGATGTTGGCTTTCGCCGACTAGTCGAGCCCCGGTACACGCTATTTTTCAGATGTTGCCCTACCGGAGTTACATAGTATTGTTGAAACTCACATCCATGAGCTTCACAGCTGACATTTGGACCAGCGATGTCAGCCCCATGAGCATTAGGAGTCTGACAGCACAGTGGGTTGACGAGGATTTTGTACTGAGGAAAGCCGTATTGCATGCTCAAGAATGTGCTGGTTCTCATACCGGTGCTGCCATTTCAATTTCATTTGAGAACATGTTTGAAACTTGGGAACATGAACACTCTTAGCTCCATTCAAACAACTGACTCGAGAAATAAGCTCAACTGTGTCTGCAGCAGATGTGATACTCTGTCATGGCATTGAAACGCCTGCTCAAAAACAATGCAGACAGACCGTGGGGTTAAAACTTACAAAATTACTTGAGGCTGTGAACAAGCGTTTCGGTGGCATTCTCTCAGCCTCTTTACTGTGTCGCCACCATGCTCGATGCTAGGTACAAGGACCGCTACTTCCTTGCAGACAAGAAACAGGGTTTACGTGAAATGTTACATACACAGCTGGACAAGATGGAAACGTACACAGTGACAGTGCGCACCGAGGAAGAGAGGCCCCGGACAGACAGCTGAAAGTTCACTGCTTGACATGTATGATGAAATCCTGGTTGAGAATGAAATGACTGAACAAATGAACAACGAAACAGCACAGCAAGTAAGTGAAAGAAATAGGTTTTAATTATGTTTTACTGGTAATGGGGACTTACGTAAATGCCAACAAAATAACTTTTTGGTCTGTGTGTGTGTGTGTGTTTAACCTTTATTTAACTAGGCAAGTCAGTTAAGAACAAATTCTTATTTACAATGACGGCCTACTCTGGCCAAACCCGGACAATGCTGGGCCAATTGTGCACCGCCCTATGGGACTCCCAATCACGGTTGGATGGGATACAGCCTGGATTCGAACTAGGGACTGTAGTGATGCCTCTTGCACTGAGATGCAGTACCTTAGACCGCTGTGTCCGTGTGTGTATGTTAACTATTTAACTGTACTAGACTGCTTAAAAGGCCTCTAAAATTTAAAATATTGGTTATTGCTATCCATTTGGGGGGGGGGGGGGGGGGGGCAAGGAAAATATCGGATATCGGATATCGGTATCGGCCAAAAATGTAATATCGGTGCATCCCTAGTCTTGGTGGTTCCAAACTTCTTCCATTTATGAATGATGGAGGCCACTGTGCTCTGGGGGACCTTCAAAGCTGCAGACATTTTTTGGTACCCTTCCCCAGATCTGTGCCTCAACACAATCCTGTCTTTCTTCGACCTCATGGCTTGGTTTTTGCTCTGACATGCACTGTCAACTGTGGGACCTTATATAGACAGGTGTGTGCCTTTCCAAATCATGTCCAATCAATTGAATTTACCACATGTGGACTCCAATCAAGTTGTAGAAACATCTCAATGATGATCAATGGAAACAGGATGCACCTGAGCTCAATTTCAAGTCTCATAGCAAAGGGTCTGAATACTTATGTAAATAACGTATTTCTGTTTTTCATTTGTGAAAATTTCAAAAAAAACGGTTTTCGCTTAGTCATTATGGGTTATTGTATGTAGATTGATCATCATTTGTATTTATTTAATCAATTTTAGAATAAGACTAATGTAACAAAATGTGGAAAAAGTCAAGGGGTCTGACTACTTTCAACACACTGTGTATTTTTTAAAATGTTTCCCTGAACTGTAAATGTGTAGTGAGACCTGTGTGTGTGATTACCCGAACAGCCTCTAAGACATCTATAGAAGGGCAGTGTGTCACAGTGAAGGTACTGTGGGATTACAGCTAATTAAAACATGACCCATGTTTTTATGGTGCGTGTACTGTTGTGTACTTGTCAGTTCAGTAAAAGCAGGGATGCTTCTCTGAGATGCTAGTATATTTTCCTCAATTCTACTTAATGTTCACAAGCTTGTTCTCAAAACAAATGTATATTTTGTTGAATCTGAAGTCGAGTAATATTGATACATCGTTAGGGTGGCTAGGCTGCCATGTTGCTAATATTAGTGGTGACAGGCCAGCCTCATTGTTAGCAGTTAGCCGTTGTCTTCTTCCGCTGTCTGATGCTATGTCCTGTGGTATTTCTTCTGTGTCTAATGGTGTAATTATCACGTGTGTGTGTGTGTGTGTGTGTAGGGAGTGTGTATTGATCCTATACACAGTAAACATGACAGGCTGCTCCTCAGAGGTACAGTGTAAAAGTTTGGGCGTCAGGGATGGGTGGAGGTATTTGCTAATATGATGTTCAGGTGCTCTCAGAGTTGGTGAGCGAAGGAACACACACTTACTGGTGCTAATGACTGAGAACATGAAAGGCAGAGGAGGAGTAGACTAGAATGAGAAGATGAAAGCTTGACCTTGCTGTGACTAGTTCAGCTGCACTGTCACTACTTTAAACCTCCCCAATCCCTCTCTTAGAACAGACCCACTGGAACTGATCTCTCTCTCTCTCTCTCTCTCTCTGGTGTAGGAATGAGATATGGGGGGGGGTCACAGGATCTCTTGATGTTCTGGGAGTCATCGAAGTGGTCGAGGTGAGACTGCAAGCTTTGATGACTGTTGCTGGGCAACTGGTTCTCTATCTGTCTCTCTCTCTCCATCCCTCTATTTCAGGTATGATACTAGCCAGATGCCATATAGGAGCACAGGCATTGACCAACCTTCTGAACGAGGGTGTTAGTCACACACAGGCCCCGGCAAGTAGTTGAATACCCTCAGACCTTCTCGACTGTGACTCCAAGCCTTTTTCTCTGGTTACAAAAGACAATAGTTATGTGTCTATATCCATATCTCCCTGCTCCCATCCTCTTTCTCGCTCTCCCTCTCCTCTCTCACTCTTTGGTATTTTATTAGGATCCCCATTCGCTGTGGCAAAAGCAGCAGCTACTCTTCCTGGGGTCCACACAAAACATGAAACATAATACAGAACATCAATAGACAAGAACAGCTCAAGGATAGAACTACATATATTTTTTAAAAGCCACAAGTAGCCTACATATCAATGCATACACACAAACTGTCTAGGACAAATAGGGGAGAGGTGTTGTGCCTCGGTGTTGCTTTATCTGTTTTTTAAAACCAGGTTTGCTGTTTATTTGAGCAATATGAGATGGAAAGAAGATCGATGCAATAATGGCTTTATATAATACTGTACACTTTCTTGAATTTGTTCTGGATTTGGGGACTGTGAAAAGACCCCTGGTGGCATGTCTGGTGGGATAAGTGCGTGTGCCAGAGTTGTTTGTCAGAGCTGTGTGTAAGTTGATTATGCAAACAATCTGGGATTTTCAACACAATGTTTCTTTTAAAAAGAATAAGTGATGCAGTCAGTCTCTCCTCAACTCTTAGCCAAGAGAGACTGGCATGCATAGTATTTATATCAGCCCTCTGATTACAATTTAGAGCTGTTCTGGGCCAGCTGCAGCTTAACTAGGTCTTTCCTTGCAGCGCTGGACCACACGCCTGGACAATAATCAAGATAAGTTTAAACTAGAGCCTGCAGAACTTTTTGCAGAGCATCTCTGCAGAGCTTTTTGGTGTGTGGTGTCAAAAAAGCAGAGCATCTCTTTATTATGGCTAGACCTCTCCCCACCTTTACAACCATTGAATCTATATGTTTTGGCCATGACAGTTTACAATCTAAGGTAACGCCAAGTATTTTAGTCTCCTCAACTTGTTCAACAGCCACACCATTCAATACCAGATTCAGCTGAGGTCTAGCACTTCAGGAATGATTTGTACCAAATACAATGCTCTTAGTTTTAGAGATGTTCAGAACCAGTTTATTACTGGCCACCCATTCCAAATCAGACTGCAACTCTTTGTTAAGGGTTTCAGTGACTTCATTAGCTGTGGTTGCTGATGCGTATATGGTTGAGTCATCAGCATACATGGACACACATGTTTTGTTTAATGCCAGTGGCAGGTCATTGGTAAAAATAGAAAAGAGTAGAGGGCCTAGAGAGCTGCCCTGCGGTACACCACACTTTACATGTTTGACATTAGAGAAGCTTCCATTAAAGAAAACCCTCTGAGTTCTATTAGATAGATAGCTCTGAATCCATGATATGGCAGAGGTTGAAATGCCCATAACACATATGTTTTTTCAACAATCGGTTATGGTCAATAATATCAAAGGCTGCACTGAACTCTAACAGCACAGCTCCCACAATCTTCTTATCAATTTCTTTCAACCAATCATCAGTCATTTGTGCCAGTGCAGTACATGTTGAGTGCCCTTCTCTATAAGCATGCTGAAAGTCTGTAGTTAATTTTGTACACAGAGAAATAACATTTGTATTTGGTCAAACACAATTTTTTCCAACAGTTTGCTAAGAGCTGGCAGCAAGTTAATAGGTCTGCTGTTAGAACCAGTAAAGACCGCTTTACCACTCTTGGGTAGCGGAATGACTTTGGCTTCCCTCCAGGCCTGAAGACTTTCCTCTAGGCTCAGATTAAAAAGATGACAGATATGATGGTAGCTGACTCTATAGCCACTCCTCAGTAGCTTTCCTTCTAAGTTGTCAATGCCAGGAGGTTTGCCATTATTGATCGATAACAATACTTTTTCCACCTCTCCCACACTAACTTTACAAAATTCAAACTTGCAATGCTTTTCTTTCATTATTCGTTTTTTTATGCATGAATACAATTGCTCACTGTTCATTGTTGGCATTTCCTGCCTAAGTTTTCCCACTTTGTCAATGAAGCAATCATTAAAATAATTGGCAATATCAAATGGTTTTGTGATGAATAAGCCATCTGATTCAATAAAATGGAGTTGAATTTGTCTTTCTTCCTATAATGCCATTTAAAGTACTCAAGTTTTTTTCCATCATTCTTTATATCATTGATCTTGGCTTCATAATGAAGTTTCTTCTTCTTTTTGTTGAGTTTAGTCACATCATTTCTCAATTTGCAGTAAGTCAGCCAGTCAGATGTGCAGCCAGATTTAGCCACTCCTTTGGCCCCATCTCTTTCAACCATACAGTTTTCAATTCCTCATCAATCCATGGAGCCTTAACAGTTCTAACAGTCAGTTTCTTAACAGGTGCATGTTTATCAATAATTGGAAGAAGCAATTTCATAAATGAATCAAGTGCAGTGTCTGGATGCCCCTCATTAATCACATCCGACCAACAAATATTGTTAACATCATCCACAAGAATCACAGCAAAATATTTTGTATGATCTCTTATACACAATTTTAGGCTCAGCTGTTGGAACTTTGGCTTTCCTGGATATAGCCACTATATTGTGATCACTGCATCCAATGGGTACAGATACAGATAAGTTCTAAGGCATTAGAAAAATGTGATTGACACATGTGGATGATCTTGTTCCTGTAGTGTTTGTAAACACCCTGGTAGGTTGATTTAATAACCTGAACCAGATTACAGGCACTGGTTACAGTAAGAAGCTTCCTCTTGAGCGGACAGCTTGATGAAAGACAGTCAATATTCAGGTCCCCAAGAAAGTAAACCTCTCTGGTTACATCACATACACTATCAAGCATTTCACACACATTATTTAGATACTGACTGTTAGCACTTGGTGGCCTATAGCAACACCCCTAAAGAACATTATTTAGATGTGCCAAGTGAACCTGCAACCACAACACTTCAATAACACTTGACATAAGATCTTCTCTAAGCATTACAGGTATATGGCTCTGAATATAGACAGTGACACCTCCCCCATAAGCTTTTCTGTCTCTTCTTCTATAGATGATATATCCTTGTATTGCTACTGATGCATCATCAAATTAATTACCTAAGTGAGTCTCAGAAATGGCTAATATATGAATGTTATCTGATGTTAGCAAGTTATTGATTTCATTACCCTTATTTTTAAGGCTACATGTATTAATATGGGCTATTTTCAGCCCTTTCCTGGGTAGCTTATCAGAGATAGACATAATACTGAAAAGAGCAAACAAAGCAAGAGAAAAAAGAGTTCTTAGGCCGTCATTGAAAATAATAATTAGTTCTTAATTGACTTGCCTAGTTAAATAAAGGTAAAATAAAAACGTGTGTGTGTGTGTGTGTGTGTGTGTGTGTGTGTGTGTGTGTGTGTGTGTGTGTGTGTGTGTGTGTGTGTGTGTGTGTGTGTGTGTGTGTGTGTGTGTGTGTGTGTGTGTGTGTGCGCGCTGTGGGGTTGAAGCTATGAACCCATAGGCTTGGCTCTCTCATCCCTTCCAGGCTTCTGGGAGGGAGGGTGGACAATGAGCCTGTCATAGCAGATGTAAGCAATGTCCCAACATGCTCTGGCAGCTTCCATGGCTGGGATAAGTTCTTCCCTCTTCTAGTGCACAGCTTCAGGATACTTCCTCTCTAGTTCGCGACTCTTTCCAGAACAGCTAGCTTGTCCTTGAACCTCAGGAACTTGACTACTATCGGCCTGAGCCTGTCACCTGGGCCGGTGGTGGGTTTTCCAGTCCTGTGGGCGCGCTCCACCTCAATCTTCCTGTGGTTCATCTACAATTTCTCAGAGATCATTTCTCTCACTTTGTCCTCAGACTCCGTTTAGGTCTCATGTGGAGATTCTACAATTCCATCCACAACCATGTTGTTCCGCCTTGATTGTCCCTCGAGATAGTTGGATTTATCTGTCATTGTTATCATGGATTCACACACAGAATTGATGTCCTCTCTCAATTGACATACAGATTGCTGTCATCTTGCCGTTCTCCTGTTTCAACTCGTCGAGCTGACCCTGGGAGAACTGCAAACTGTTCTTCAGGTCCTGGACCTCTCTGGTCAGGTCGTGCATTCTTTTATTAGTTGACTCCACCAGTATTTGGACAAAACACTTGAAGCTATTGTCTTGTTGTTGTAACTACTGCTTGTAGAACTATTTTTGATTGTTTAAAAGATCCTTCACCTGTGATAGAGAGACACCACTGTCCTCAATGGTACTCCTGCCGGCTTTGGTCTTTGTCATGGTAGCAAAGTAGGTTACACTGTTACTCCTTGCAGTTCCAGACAGGGCAGGTCATGGGGAAAATTGAAAACAACAAACAGCAGAGATCTAGACAGCCACAAACCCGGAACAATCCGTGATCCCAGCCATAATGGCTAACCGCGTCGCGGGCTGTGTTCAAGAAAACCCTGCTTGCTTGATATGCAGCTAGCTAGCTCCTTAGACCCGTCCTTGGTCGACAGGATCACTGGAAAGAGACAAGCAGTCCCAGCAACTGATGCCAACTGCGTCGCGGGATCCAAACTAAGAAGCTAGCAAGCTACCAAGAACTTTCCAATACACTTTCAAACAACAAACTTTTCAAACAAACAAAACCGAGCTCTTCCTCGTTCCGTGTTCAACAGGAAGTGACGTGCAGCATGATAATGCCCCCATTGCATTATCTATTACTATCCCCTCTCTCTCTCTCTCTCCATCTGCTACTGTCTCTGTGTGGTGTCAGACTGACATTAATGTTGGTCATAAAATGTCTCTCTCTAAATATCTGTTCTATTAAAGCTTTAAGCAAGAGTGCTCATGGGAGAGTGTGTGTTTGTTTGCTAATATGGGTCAGTTAGTCTCCTCTGTCTGTAGATAAATAAGTGTGTTTTGTTCTATTTACAGCTAAACTCAATAGGCTGCTTCGTTTTGTAAACAACTCATAGACCACTCGGTTTAGTAAACAACTTGGATGCTATGAATGATATATGAGAGAGAGTGTCCCTTTAGAGAAAATCACACAAGAACACAACTACTGTGTCAATGATGTCTCATTGTTTTAGAGCTTTTTGTTAACTTCTTGGTTTGAACTTGTTCTAATGGCGACATTGATTGTTGGATGGTTCCAACAATCAGTTAAGGGTTTGATTCTGGCATGGTCATCATATACTAAATAGATTTTGTGCTTTGGATGTTATGTGCATTGAATAAAACTACTACACTGAACAAAAATATAAACGCAGCAATTTCAAAGCTTTTACTGAGTTACAGTTCATATAAGGAAATCAGTAAATTGAAATAAATTCATTAGGCCCTAGTCTATGTCTGGGCAGGAGTGCAGTCGTGTGTGGAGCCAGGCCCAGCCAATCAGAATGAGTTTTTCCCCACAAATAGGCTTTATTACTGACATAAATATTCCTCAGCACTCCCTCCCCTCCCTCAGATGATCCTGCAGCTGAAAAAACGGATGTGGAGGTCCTGGGCTGGCGTGGTTACACGTGGTTGTGAGGCCGGTCGGACGTACTGCCAAATTCTCAAAAACGACGTTGCTTATGGTAGAGAAATGAACATTCAATTCTCTGGCAACAGCTCTGGTGGACATTCCTGCAGTCAGAATCCAACTGCACACTCCCTCAACTTGAGACATCTGTGGCATTGAGTTGTGACAAACTGCACATTTTAGAGTGGACTTTTATTGTCCCCAGCACCAGTTGCACCTGTGTAATTATCATGATGTTTAATCAGCTTCTTGTTATGCCACACCTGTCAGGTGGATGGACTATCTTGGCAAAGGAGAAATGCTCACTAACAGGGATGTAAACAAATGTGTACACAGAATTTGAGAGAAATAAGCTTTTTGTGCGTTTGGAACATTTCTGGGATTTTTATTTCAGCTCATGAAACATGGGACCATCACTTTACATGTTGCATGAAATGTTTTGTTCAGTATAATAGATGACCATATTATAAACATGATATTTCCCCCTGATATGTATAGTATTCACTGACTGAGGATGGTGGTGACCGGTTGGTTATTTTTGCTGGAGAATGGTGTTGTACTTGAGTAATAGTTCACTCATAGTTATGCAGAGATTGATTTGTGTGTGTCCGCATGCACGCTTGCAGGCACAGGCGCGTGTGTGTGTGTGTGCTGACAGGGGAACAGAAGGGTCACCCCCCTGATGGTGTTATTATATGAGGATAAATATTTCACCCGGCAGAACACACACACTCCACACGCTGCGGCATCTAGTCCTGAATTATTTACACAGAACACACACTATTCCCTCCCACACACAGAGACCCACATAAAATACAGTTTGGCTTCATGCTTGCAGATACAAACCCGCCCACAAACCTACCCACACATACATATCGACAATCATTTGTGGTTTCAAATAGTAACTGTAAAACATCCAGTTATCAATTTGTCCAGCAGTTACAGAGAAATGTACATAACATATTGTTTATATTCACCCTCATGCACGCTCAGGCTCCCAGGATCCAGTTCTCCAAGTCCACCGTACTGCTTATTTTCACCTGGCCTTTTAAAGTAGGGACTGATTTCTATCAGGGATACCATTCTGGGCAATCAATCACATCAAGTGCCCAGGAGATACCAAAACCAGCAGGACTGTTGAACTAGGGGCCCGGAGTAGGATAAGATTACTGGGACCAACTCTGGCTCTCAGATTTGCAGCCCTGCTCAAATTTAGCTGAAAAGCGTTGTGGTTACGAACATGGATCTGTCTACTTGTTTAGTCACAAACACACTCCAGGATTTTAGTAGATCTTAACGCTAGTGGCTTATTAACCATCGCTTTATCAGATGTACAGGTTACTGCCAAAATAATGGAAACACTTGAGTAAATGAGGAATACAAAGTATATTGAAAGCAGGTGCTTCCACACCGGTGTTGTTCCTAAGTTAAAGGCCCAGTGCAGTCAAAAACGTGATTTGCCTGTGTTTTATATAGATTTCAAATTCTTGCTTAAGAAATTGCTCTTGCTAAGAAGCTATTTTGTTTCTTTTTGACAATTTTTATTGAAACAATCACAGTAAGGTACTTATTCATTGCTATTCAGAAATGGTTTGATATTGAGATAAAAGCGGCTGCATTGGTCCTTTAAGCAATTAACATCTCATCATGGTTATGGGTAGGGTCATGTTTAAAATTGCCCAGTTGCCCATTATTTTGGCTACCATGGCCAGAAGAAGAGATCTCAGGGACTTTGAAAGAGGGGTCGCAAAGGAACATAAGGGGTTTTAAAGTGAATGTTTGTGTTTGTGCTGTGTCTGTCTGTCACCAGATCTCAACCCAATTGAACACCTATGGGAGATTCTGCAGGGGTGCCTGAGACAGTGTTTTTCATTGTCATGACTCTCTCTCCTTGGTGAGGATCAAAGGTGCCGAAATAGCTAGGCCAATGGCTGACAGATAGCCAAACTCTCTCTCTCCTTGGGGAGTTGGCCTGGTTTTGTGACTAAACAACCGGTCGTAAACTTTCTCTCTATTGCACCTGCAGTATGGAGAAGTTAAAAATCCCTTTGTTACAACAGAGAGAGACTTTTCCAAAACGTCAAACATCAAACAATGAACATTGGGACAATATATTTCAATATCCAAATGTTGGGAATTATGACAGATGTAATATGGAAAGTGTATCGCTATTTTGTGATGTCCTTAAAATGTATCAGAAAGGCTATATAACAAGAACTGTAATTGTACATGTCCTAGGGATCAGGTTTGCATCTAAATGTTGTACAAAATAAATGATTAAGTATAAGAATACTTTTGAAAAGATAAACATTTGATTTTAGCCTTCTAAATGAGATACTGGCTTTTCATATAAACCTGGGCCAAGTCAGTAGCCACGCCCACGTGAGCACAGACATTGTGTCAACATGATGGAACCGCCTCTCAGACCAGAGTGCTTAAAAGGAATCGCTGAAGAATTAACATATTAGATCAGACAGCGTGGAGCGGTGGCTACACAGCTGGAAATGGTTAAAACTACAAGACCAGAAAATGGTAAGACCCTCAAACTCTCGACGAGTGACGAAGGTGAAGACTAGACTAAAACGTGCACTGCCTGCAGCTCTGCATGTAACGTAGTCTAGGACAATTGACCAAGACGAGAGGGAAGGACAAGTTCCTCTCACCATCATAGGTACCTCTGAGGTATCTATCTAATGAACATAGGGAAATACAGATCCCTCTGAACACCGTGTGGTACACCCCTGATGTATCCATTCTAAGGACACTCCAGAACGAAAGAAGCCTACAACTAAGAAGGACATTGTGACCTCTGGTGGATAACCAGAGACTTACACAACTAGAGACTTACATCAAACCACTTCCCATAGACGGATCGAGTTCAACAGAGAGGAGACAAAGACGCGTAAATATATACATTGCAATTGTTTTTGAATGAGCGGTTGTTCATGTGCAAAGTATTCATATTCCCATGAGCATAGCTTCCACATGTACGTACGATAAGTCCACTCTTTGTCTCTCCTGGCTCTTTATCTTTCCCCACCAAACTTTCCATTGTGTAACAAGCCGTCATATCGGGTTAGTCAACTAGGGACTTTTCATTGCATTATGTTAGTATCAATATAACCTATATCGTGTGTGTTTATGTAATTCTGTGTGACTATTTAGTTAGTTAGTAAATAAATAATTAAGCCAATTTGTGTATCGCTGATTCATCACTTAGGCTAGGGTTCATGCAGATATCCAAGGATTATGCAACGTTCAGAATGAGACCGATATGAGGAAATGATTGATTGATGACTGGTATGATATCGATATATTCTTGAGTTAATTCGGGAAATGGTAACTTGTTAAATAAACTTTTCCCGTGGTGCCCCAAATTACTAATTAATTAATTGTTACATGATTAATTTAATCGAGTAATAATTAAACGTAGTGGGTAATTATTCGATAAATAGCATGTCATCACATTAATGAAAGTCACGTCACGACAACCATTATCAAAAAAACACAAAATGATGGAATTTCTTGTGGAAGAATGGTGTCGCATCCCTCTAATAGAGTTCCAGACAGAATCTATTCCAAGGTGCATTGAAGCGGTACTGGCAGCTTGTGACGGCCCAATGCCCTCTTAAGACACTTTATATTGGTGTTTCCTATATTTTGGCAGTTACCTGTATATCGATGTGAGGTTAAAGGAGGACTCTATCTGATCTATATCTATGTGAGGGTAAATAAAATGTTATTCGTCACATGCTTCGTAAACAACAGGTGTGGACTAACAGTGAAATGTTTACTTACGGGCCCTTCCCAACAATGCAGAAAATAGACTAATAAATATACAATGAGTAATGATAACTTGGCTATTTACACAGGGTACCAGTACCGAGTCGATATGCAGGAGTATGAGGGAATCATTAGGGATGACTATCTGAGTGTACAAAACATTCGGAATACCTTCCTAATATTGACTTGTGCCCCCTTTTACTCTCAGAAAAGCTTAAAATCGTCAGGCATGGACTATACAATGTGTCGAAAGCGTTCCACAGGGATGCTAGCCCGTGTTGACTCCAATGCTTCCCACTGTTGTGTCAAGTTGGCTAGATGTCCTTGACACGCTCAAACCGTTGCGCCTGGCACCTACTACCACACCCCTTTCAAAGGCACTTACATCTTTGGTCTTGCCCGTTCATCCTCTGAATGGCACACATACACAATTCATGTCTCAATTGTCCCAAGGCTTAAAATCCTTCTTTAACTTGTCGTCTCCTCTTCAGCTACACTGATTGAAGTGGATTTAACAGCTGACATCAACATGGAATCATAGCCTTCCCCTGGATTCACCTGGTCAGTCTGTCATGGAAAGAGCAGGTGTTCCTAATGATTTCTACACTCAGTGTATATCTTTGTGAGGCTAGCGAATGAGGTGGCCATTTTGTGCTGACGCTGCACTGTGTAATTGTCCTCATCTGTATGTGTTAAAATACTCCCCTTCTCTGACAAGCACTCAGCCACACACACACACCGTCATCTGCCCATGTTAAGGCACTCTCTAATTGCTCTCTGACACACCAATACTTCTCTGTCATGCTAATCTCACTTTAATTGTATTGGCCCTGTGTGGTTCTGTCTGTTTTGGATGTTACTGCAGCAACACAACACATGCAGTTCAGGAGTAAAACTGTGCTTAACAAGCCACACTGTTTGCACTAATAGTGGTTAACATGATTTGTGAATGACTACCTCATCTCTGTACCCCACACATACAATTATCTGTAAGGTCCCTCAGTTGAGCAGTGAATTTAAAGCACACACTCAACCACAAAGAACAGGGAGGTTTTCCAATGCCTCGCAAAGGGCACCTATTGGTAAATGGGTATAAAAAAAGCAGACCTCAAATATCCCTTTGAGCATGGTGAAGTTATTAATTACACTTTTGATGGTGTATCAATACACCCAGTCACTACAAAGATACAGGCATCCTTCCTAACTCAGTTGCCAGAGAGGATGAAAACTGTGATAGGCTGTGATAGGAGAAAACTGAGGATGGATCAACAGCATTGTAGTTACGCCACAATACTAACCTAAATAGCAGAGTGAAAAGAAGGAAGTCTGTACAGAATAAAAAATATTCCAAAACGTGTCCTGTTTGCAATAAGACACAAAAGTAAAACTGCAAAAACTGCACACTTTTTGTCCTGAATACAAAGCATTATGTTTGGGGCAAATCCACCACAACACATTACTGAGTACCACTCTTCATATTTGCAAGCATGATGGTGGCTCCATCATGTTATGTGTATGCTTGTCATCGGCAAGAACTAGGCAGTTTATTAGGATAAAATGAAACAGAATAGGCAAAATCCTAGAGGAAAACCTGGTTCAGTCTTCTTTCCAACAGACAATGGAATACAAATTCACCTTTCAGCAGGACAGTAACCTAAAACACAAGGCCAAATATACACTGGAGTTGCTCACCAAGATGACATTGAATGTTCCTGAGTGGCCTTGTACAGTTTTTACTTAAATCAGCTTGAAAATGGCTGTCTAGCAATGATCAACAACCAATTTGACAGAGCTTGAAGAATTTAAAAAATCATGTGTAAATATTGTACAATCCAGGTGTGCAAAGCTCGAAGACTTACCCAGAAATACTCATAGCTACAATCGCTTCCAAAGGTGATTCTAGCATGTATACTTATGTACATTTGATATTTCTGTATTACATTTTCAATAAATTTGCAAAAATATCTAAACACGTTTTCAATTTTCCGTTATGGGGTTTTGTTTTGAAAAATATATGGATATTTTTTTCCATTCAGGCTTTAACACAGCAAAATGTGCAATATGTTAAGGCATAAGAATACTTTCTAAAGGCACTGTACGTCTACCAAGATGAGAGGGTGAATAGCATCTATATTTAATAGTCATTCTATCAGCCAATTAGTGCTGTGGCCATATTGTGTGTTGAGCTGCAGCCAGAGCAGTAGCAACAATGGGTCGATGGATGGGGGTAATTTTCATGGCGGCCATATTGTGTCGAGCTGGAGCCATGGCCGGGCCAGTGGCACTAGCAGCTGTAGGAGATGGATGAGGGTAATTTCCATGGCTTCAGGCAGCACTATATCACCAGGAAACAGAGGGCTTTAAATCATAGGGCATTTCTACACACACGCACAAGGACACACACATTTGTAGACACACATACAAACTGTACAAGGGCACAAATGTCTGCCCTCACACACACATGCATGTGTTCACATACATCATCCCAAGGCATTCTGTCATCTTGTGATGGAAGTTCAACAGGCTTCGTGGTGTATCTTTCAAATGGTCCATTCCTCTCATCTCTCTGCCTTCACGTTGACTCATTGAAATGTTCAGCTTTGACTTAAAGTTATGTTGTTTTCAAATGAAACACAACACCTTTCTTTTATTAAAGCTTTTAGAATTGATTTGTGTCATACTGTGATGAAGCTGAATTTTATTATTATTATATTTGTATTTGTATTAATACCCGGAGCACTTTGATTGTAGATCATGCCTGAGGAACCCTGCATTCTCTGTTTCTCATTACGCATGGGCATTTGTCTGTGTGAACAGTGGAAGTTTACCTCCATTTCTTTGTTATTGACAATGTAAAGATGTCCGAGGTTGCTTACGAAACGTTATGCCTTATGATTGTAAAGGTTTGTGTGAGTCATTTTAAGAGTACTCACTTTTGTCTCTCGTGTCGACGAGGGTTCTGGCGCTTCCTGGTTTGGATGTCAGCTGGCAAACCGAGGGTTTTGGAGCAGGTTTATCCAGTGTCAGGGCGCACGGCACCACATCATTTGTATTGTAAAACTTGTGGTCCTTTTGACAAGGTTTCATGCTATTATTGAAATGTGTACATTCATGGTAATTACTATTGTATTGCCTGTGTATGTGCATTTATTTATATTCTCGGTTCCATTAATTATTGATAGGCGGATTCTGGATATGCTTCCTGTCAGGTGGTTTCTGAAGGGTATAAGAACCAGTCATTTGGCTGGGGACAGAGAGCGTATGCCAGGCCAGAGCTAAGGCCTTGACTAAAATATTCAGTCATGTCGACGTTTTGATTCTAGCCTTTTCTTTATTTTGTATGTATTTGTAAATGGTGTACATTGTCTTTGTGAATCCTGGACCTTCAACACATTGTAAATTGTGTACATTGTCTTTGTGAATCCTGGACCTTCAACACATTGTAAATGGTGTACATTGTCTTTGTGAATCCTGGACCTTCAACACATTGTAAATGGTGTACATTGTCTTTGTGAGTCCTGGACCTTCGACACATTGTAAACGGTGTACATTGTCTTTGTGAGTCCTGGACCTTCAACACATTGTAAATGGTGTACATTGTCTTTGTGAGTCCTGGACCTTCGACACATTGTAAATGGTGTACATTGTCTTTGTGAGTCCTGGACCTTCGACACATTGTAAATGGTGTACATTGTCTTTGTGAATCCTGGACCTTCGACACATTGTAAATGGTGTACATTGTCTTTGTGAGTCCTGGACCTTCAACACATTGTAAATGGTGAGCACTCTACTCTCCTGTCTGCTTCCTCACTGATCCCTTCGACAACAGTCTCCCTAACACATAGCAAGGACTCTCTCTCCCTCTCCCGCTCCCTCATTCTACTGGTATTGTATTCCATGCTATGGTTCAGCCCCACATGTTCGAAGTGCGAGCTCTGACCTCTACATCACCTCTCTACTCTACTGCCTCTACAACAGAGAGATGGAGGGAGGGATGAAGGGAGAGAGGGAAGGAGAGATGGATAGAAATGGCTAGGGTGGCAGAGGGGGACGGGTTGAGGCAGAGAGGGATGCGGCGGGGAGAGGGAAGAAGGCAAGAGATCGGGAGGGGGCTGCGGAAGAGAACGAGGCAGGGAAATGGGGAGGGAAGGGGGCCGAATGAAATATGGAAGGAGAGAGAGGAAGAGGGAGAATCCATCCCTCCATCCATCCACCTGCCTTGTATGGAGAGATCTGTTATTGGAGGGACTCGTTCTGATTGAGTGATTTAGATGATGTATTACTTTCCTAAAGGTTTATAATTGTGTGATATGTTCCCTAGGGGGTAGATGGGCTGTTCTAATGGAGTCCTATATTAGCTTTATTAGAATGTAGTCATGCGTAAGGATGGACCCAGGGTACTGTATGTATGACTAATGTTCTCATCTTAGTGCTGAATGACTTGTGCTTTTTGAGTTCGGTTCGGTTTAGGTTTGATTATTTAAAAAAATAAAATAATAATGATCACGGTTTTGATTTTGATTTTCGATTATTTTATTTAACATTAAATGTGCTATACATTATGTAGGTTGAATTCTGTAAGAATAATAAAAGTCCCGTGACTGCCCATTACTGCTTACACTTATTAACCATTTATTCACATTACTTTAATAAAATACTTTAGTTGTGTATATTACATTTGTTTTATTATTTAATTCCTTATCATCTCATCTCTATAGAGCTGCTGCCTATGCTGTGATAAAATCACAGTTTAGTAGTTCTTCAAAGTAAATAAGACATACTTTTATGGGGCGGCAGGGTAGCCTAGTGGTTAGAGCGTTGGACTAGTAACCGAAAGGTTGCAAGTTCAAATCCCCGAGCTGACAAGGTACAAATCTGTCGTTCTGCCCCTGAACAGGCAGTTAACCCACTGTTCCTAGGCCGTCATTGAAAAATAAGAATTTGTTCTTAACTGACTTGCCTAGTTAAATATAAAAGGTACATTTGTAAGTCGCTCTGGATAAGAGCGTCTGCTAAATGACTTAAATGTAAATGTAAATGTTTTATGACTGCTGAATACCAACTATCAATCACTTGGATCATATATTTTCAGGTAGAGATACCTCGTGAAGCAACAGCTGCACTTTATATCACCTCATGATCGCGCATTCTTCTCTCTTCAGTAGCAGGCCTAAAAGAAACCGGTATATAAGCAAAGGATTATGGTCATTGTAGTTAAATACAACAATGTATGCGCTAAATGATGTTGAATATTAGCCTTTTGGAAACTACAACTCCCTACTACATCGCACAGTTCAGGCTGGATCGTATTTCTCTATAGAGAAATGCATTGATCTCACCAAATAAAAAAGGAAATGTTTAAAAACTGAAAAATAACAAATGTTGGTTAATCGCTCAGCACTACATCTTATAGTGAACATACAGTGCATTCGGAAAGTATTCAGACCCCTTGACTTTTTCCACATTTTGTTACATTACACCTAAAATGGATTAAATAAAACATTTTCCTCATCAATCTACACACAATACCCCTTTTCTATGAGACTCGAAATTGAGCTCAGGTGCATCCTGTTTCCATTGATCATCCTTGAGATATTTCTACAACTTGATTGGAGTCCACCTGTGGTAAATTCAATTGATTGGACATGATTTGGAAAGGCACACAGCTGTCTATATAAGGTCAGTGCATGACAGTGCATGTCAGAGCAAAAACCAAGCCATGAGGTCAAAGGAATTGTCCGTAGAGCTCCGAGACAGGATTGTGTCGAGGCACAGATCTGGGGAAGGGTACCAAAACATTTCTGCAGCATTGAAGGTCCCCAAGAACACAGTGGCCTCCATCATTCTTAAATGGAAGAAGTTTGGAACCACCAAGACTCTTTCTAGAGCAGGCTGCCTAGCCATACTGAGCAATTGTGGGAGAAGGGCCTTGGTCAGGGAGGTGACCAGGAACCTGACTCTGATAGAGCTCCAGAGTTCCTCTATGGAGATGGTTGTCCTTCTGGAATGTTCTCCCATCTCTGCAGCGCTCCACCAATCAGGCCTTTATGGTAGAGGGGCCAGATGGAGGCCACTCCTTAGTAAAAGGCACATGACAGCCCGCTTGGAGTTTGCCAAAAGGCACCTAAAGACTCTTAGGTCATGAGAAACAATGTTCTCTTGTCTGATGAAACCGAGATTAAACTCTTTGAATTGAATGCCAAGCGTTACATCTGGAGGAAACCTGGCACCACACCTACGGTGAAGCATGGTGTTGGCAGCATCATGCTGTGGGGATGTTTTTCAGTGGCAGGGATTGGGAGACTGGTCAGGATCTAGGGAAAGATGAATGGAGCAAAGTACAGAGAGATCCTTGATGAAAACCTGCTCCAGAGTGCTCAGGACCTCAGACTGGGGTGAAGGTTCACCTTCCAACAGGACAACAACCCTAAGCACACAGCCAAGACAACACAGGCGTGGCTTTGGGACAAGTCTCTGAATGCCCTTGAGCGGCCCAGCCAGAGCCTGGGCTTGAACCCGATCGAACATCTCTGGAGACCTGAAAATAGTTGTGCAGTGATGCTCCCCATCCAACCTGACAGCTTGATAGGATCTGCAGAGAAGAATGGGAGAAACTCCCCAAATGCACGTGTGCCAAGCTTGTAGTGTCATACCCAAGAAGACTCGAAGCTGTAATCGTTGCCAAAAGGTGCTTCAACAAAGTACTGAGTAAAAGGTCTGAATACTTATGTAAATGTGATATATCAGTTTTTTATTTTTATACATTTGCAAACATTTCTAATGACATGTTTTTACTTTGTCGTTATGGGGAAACTGTCGTGTGTAGATTGATGAGGGGAAACACTGTTTAATACATTTTAGAAGGCTGTAGCCCACCACCCCCCACACACACACACACTTTCAAAGTCACTCTTGAGCGATCTGCTTATACACACACACACACACACTGCCCCGAGGTACAACAATCAACCTATTTCCAGGTCGTGTGTGTGTGTGTGTGTGTGTGTGTGTGTGTGGTCAGATCATACATTTTCAAGCTGCTCTGATGTGCGACTCACTTCCCTGATGAGGCAAAGTGGATTATGGGATTTGGAGTTGACAGATGTCAGCTGATTATTGTAATCCTCTTGTTACATAAAAACAAGAAAAGACTATAGCAGACAAACACATGCATGCACACAAACCTTTGCTGTGTGTGCTGTAGGTGATTGTGTTGTGACGTGAGTGGCTTTCTCAAAGCTTTCTGTGACCAGTCTCTGAGTGTGTGTATGTTATTTTGCCTTCTCCAGTTACGGTTGTCTGAGGATGAGTCACAGTCTGTGAGTGTGTGTGTGTTTGTCTGCTATACTATTTTCTTGTTTTTATGTAACAGGAGGATTATGATAATAAGCTGACATCTGTCAACTCTAAATCCCATAATCCACTTCACCTCATCCGCAAAGTGAGTCGCACATCAGAGGAGCTTGAAAATGCAAGATCTGACCACACACACACATGTGCATATGTTGAGGTTGTAACACTGCAATTAGAGACATTCCCTTAGGGGAAATAGGTCAAATGTTTTGTCTATTACCTCGGGTGTGTGTGTGTGTGTGCGTGTGTGTGTGTGTGTGTGTGTGTGTGTGTGTGTGTGTGTGTGTGTGACCCCAGTGAAATAGGAGAGGAGTCTACAGAAGGCCAGTTTCATGACCCTGGCCTGGTCCAGAAGCTCAGACCATTAGGTTTTAATGGCAGAGCCTTAGATAGCGTTTCTCCAATAATATTGATACCAGTCTACTGTTTTACTGTTACTGCTGCTAATACACTGCTCAGATCATAACAACCATTGACAACACGTCTGTGTGTTGTTTGGGGATCCTTGCCAGTCAAGTAATGCTTTGGAAGCTGTAAGCACTCCACACCACACCAGCGCATTATAGCCACCAGAACCATTAACACTACTCTACAGGGATTCTATCCATCCCTCCACCCTCCCTGTTCCCATTCACACCCCCCTGCAAATCACTCAGCAGGCGAGAGGGATGGAGGAGGGAGGAAGTAGAGGGAGGGATGGAGGGGTGGAGGAGGCAGGAAGTAGAGAGAGGGGTGGAGGAGGCAGGAAGTAGAGAGAGGGATGGAGGAGGGAGGAAGTAGAGAGAGGGATGGAGGAGGGAGGAAGTAGAGAGAGGGATGGAGGGGTGGAGGAGGGAGGAAGTAGAGAGCGGGATGGAGGGGTGGAGGAGGGAGGGAGTAGAGAGAGGGGTGGAGGAGGGAGGAAGTAGAGAGCGGGATGGAGGGGTGGAGGAGGGAGGAAGTAGGTAGAGGGGTGGAGGAGGGAGGAAGTAGAGAGAGGGATGGAGGGGTGGAGGAGGGAGGAAGTAGAGAGCGGGGTGGAGGAGGGAGGAAGTAGAGAGAGGGATGGAGGGGTGGAGGAGGGAGGAAGTAGAGAGCGGGGTGGAGGAGGGAGGAAGTAGAGAGCGGGGTGGAGGAGGGAGGAAGTAGAGAGCGGGGTGGAGGAGGGAGGAAGTAGAGAGCGGGGTGGAGGAGGGAGGAAGTAGAGAGCGGGGTGGAGGAGGGAGGAAGTAGAGAGCGGGGTGGAGGAGGGAGGAAGTAGAGAGCGGGGTGGAGGAGGGAGGAAGTAGAGAGCGGGGTGGAGGAGGGAGGAAGTAGAGAGCGGGGTGGAGGAGGGAGGAAGTAGAGAGCGGGGTGGAGGAGGGAGGAAGTAGAGAGCGGGATGGAGGAGGGAGGAAGTAGAGAGCGGGATGGAGGAGGGAGGAAGTAGAGAGCGGGATGGAGGAGGGAGGAAGTAGAGAGCGGGATGGAGGAGGGAGGAAGTAGAGAGCGGGATGGAGGAGGGAGGAAGTAGAGAGCGGGATGGAGGAGGGAGGAAGTAGAGAGCGGGATGGAGGAGGGAGGAAGTAGAGAGCGGGATGGAGGAGGGAGGAAGTAGAGAGAGGGATGGAGGAGGGAGGAAGTAGAGAGAGGGATGGAGGGGTGGAGGAGGGAGGAAGTAGAGAGAGGGATGGAGGGGTGGAGGAGGGAGGAAGTAGAGAGCGGGGTGGAGGAGGGAGGAAGTAGAGAGCGGGGTGGAGGAGGGAGGAAGTAGAGAGCGGGGTGGAGGAGGGAGGAAGTAGAGAGCGGGGTGGAGGAGGGAGGAAGTAGAGAGCGGGATGGAAGAGAAATGAAATGTGTAATAGCGTTGGGTGATGTTATAATCCTTCAGGCCAAACCCTTCAGCCTTCTGCCATTTAATGATATATTACCCTTCTCTCTCTCTGTGTGTGTGTCTGTGTGTCTGTGTGTGTGTGTGTGTGTGTGTGTGTGTGTGTGTGTGTGTGTGTGATGTAGCTTGAATCTCTCTGTTGAAGCAGCATAACATCTGTAGAACGGTGTGATTCCATCTGAGATATTGTGTGTCTGTGTGTGTGTGTGTGTGTGTGTGTGTGATGTAGCTTGAATCTCTCTGTTGAAGCAGCATAACATCTGTAGAACGGTGTGATTCCATCTGAGATATTGTGTGTCTGTGTGTGTGCCACCCGCTGTTCCCCCACTGTGACAGCGATGTAGATTGAATATCTCTGTTGAAGCTGCGTAACGTCTTTCTAACGGTGTGATTCCAACAGAGATTGAGTGTGTGTGTGTGTGTGTGTGTGTGTGTGTGTGTGTGTGTGTGTGTGTGTGTGTGTGTGTGTGTGTGTGTGTGTGTGTGTGTGTGTGTGTCGAGGAAAGCCTTCAGGGAAATTTCTGCTTAGATGCTCATCCTGGCTCCATATTGGCACCAGCACGAGCCTGCGTTCAAGTGCCAAAAACTGTGTGTGTTTGTGTCAGGGCCCAGTGTGTGCTCATGCGTGACCATCGCCTGAGAGTTTAACACTAAACTGCCACTAAATTAAATGGTCTCTTTATATTATATCAATAAATAATTGAATAATTCTAATTTATTACCCATTTAACACATTTGGTTCTCCCTCTAGCTTTTACTCTACTGCTTTTGTTGACTTTTTCTTCTCCCTCCATCCCTCTCTTCCTCTCCCATTTTTTTCTTTCCCTCTTTTCCACCCTGAGCTAAACGTTAAATCAATCGTGTCTTCATTAGTCGACACTCACTCACTCACCCACACACACAGTCACCTTTTTGAGCTCTGATACGTCTTATCAGATTGTTGCAGCTAATGAGTTGCGTCATGTTTGTGTGTGAAGCTAGCTTGGCAACTGAGTCTGTGATTGACACCTGGCGAGTGTCACTGAGCCCAAAGTCTTTCTCACTCGCTCTATCTCATGTCAGATAGTATTGGATGGATGAAGAAAGAGAAAGAGAGAGAGAGAGAGAGAGAAAAAAAGAGTTGGGCTCTCATGTCAAGACAGTGTAAGATACAGTGGTTGCTCAACTAAAAGTGTTGTGGTTATGCTGCCTGACTTAGAGGTAATTTGTGGTTTAGTACGGTACCCTGCATCATCACTTCATTGCTCCAGACCAGCGCAAGGGTGAGTTAGAGCGCTGGTTATGCTTTTGGGTCCCAAGGCGCTAATGTGTCTCTAACTGACAATGAACCTAAATAGAAACTGATAATTGTGCACGACTTCAGTATTACTTACGAAAATGGTTGTTACACTAAGGTTTTATTCTAAGAGAAACCTAGACTACAATCAGGGTGTGGAAATGTTAGGATTATTTTGCTCTTACTCTAGTATTGTAGCCTACTCCCGACCGGTCACGTTGTACAGCGCCTGAGTGGCGCAGTGGTCTAAGACACTGCATCGCAGTGCAGACTGTGTTGCTACAGATGCTACTGTTTCTCTCCCTCTAAAAACATTTTAAAAATATTCTAAATTACAAACTGGCTTTATTTACAAATTAGTAACAATGTCTCACCCCATGTTCAAGAATGGCCTTTTTCTCACTCATTTTACATTATTTGAAAACGAAATCATCTCCAAAATGTTATTTTTCTTAAACAAAGCGATTTATTATTATTAATTTAGAATTATATAAAAGCCCCTTGGATATTTTCACAGATATATTATTAACCCTGTTAGCAGGACAGTATATATTGTTCATGGCTCCCAAATGGCGCACAATGGGATTGCCTTGCAGGTCCCTAGCTGTATCCACTGAAATAGCGGTGGGCACGCAAGGTTCAAGGCACGAGGGCAGGGGGCACAGGATGGGCCGCAGAGCCGCGCACAGAAGACGGACCTAGCCCATAGGGAAGGGGCGGTCACGCCAATAATTATATTTTTCGATAATTATAAAAAATAAAAATAAAAAGTATGTATGTCTATATAGGTATGTGTATGTATATATGTGTATATGTATGCATACGTGTATGGATATATATATTTACCCAAAAAAATATGGGGGATTGGAAATGATGCAGACGATTACATTGGAAGCAACATTCTTTCCGCAATATTAAGCTGATCCACCCCTAAAATTAAAAAAAAAAAAAAATACAAATATATATATATTTTTCGATATACTGTAGGCCTACCATAGGCGACATAAGTCTCACTAGTGTTGAGTAATGTGCTGTTAAAAGTGGTGTATGTCTTATTTATTTAAAGAGCATATTGAAGTTAGAAGAAATAGGATTTGAAGCCATAGCCTACCCGCTGTGGTCAACTATTTTAGCACCAGTTCACGCTGCTCTGAGGCAAGCATAGGGACTGGTCTTGATAAATCAATGAGATTTTTATTTTCACGTTTGGGTATTGGTTAGACTACAATTATACAATTACGGTGTGGAAATGTTATGCTCTTAGTACTGTAGCCTACTCCCGACACGGTGTGGAAATGTTATGCTCTTAGTACTGTAGCCTACTCCCGACACGGTGTGGAAATGTTATGCTCTTAGTACTGTAGCCTACTCCCGACACGGTGTGGAAATGTTATGCTCTTAGTACTGTAGCCTACTCCCGACACGGTGTGGAAATGTTATGCTCTTAGTACTGTAGCCTACTCCCGACACTGTGTGGAAATGTTATGCTCTTAGTACTGTAGCCTACTCCCGACACGGTGTGGAAATGTTATGCTCTTAGTACTGTAGCCTACTCCCGACACGGTGTGGAAATGTTATGCTCTTAGTACTGTAGCCTACTCCCGACACGGTGTGGAAATGTTATGCTCTTAGTACTGTAGCCTACTCCCGACACGGTGTGGAAATGTTATGCTCTTAGTACTGTAGCCTACTCCCGACACGGTGTGGAAATGTTATGCTCTTAGTACTGTAGCCTACTCCCGACACGGTGTGGAAATGTTATGCTCTTAGTACTGTAGCCTACTCCCGACACGGTGTGGAAATGTTATGCTCTTAGTACTGTAGCCTACTCCCGACACGGTGTGGAAATGTTATGCTCTTAGTACTGTAGCCTACTCCCGACACGGTGTGGAAATGTTATGCTCTTAGTACTGTAGCCTACTCCCGACACGGTGTGGAAATGTTATGCTCTTAGTACTGTAGCCTACTCCCGACACGGTGTGGAAATGTTATGCTCTTAGTACTGTAGCCTACTCCCGACACGGTGTGGAAATGTTATGCTCTTAGTACTGTAGCCTACTCCCGACACGGTGTGGAAATGTTATGCTCTTAGTACTGTAGCCTACTCCCGACACGGTGTGGAAATGTTATGCTCTTAGTACTGTAGCCTACTCCCGACACGGTGTGGAAATGTTATGCTCTTAGTACTGTAGCCTACTCCCGACACGGTGTGGAAATGTTATGCTCTTAGTACTGTAGCCTACTCCCGACACGGTGTGGAAATGTTATGCTCTTAGTACTGTAGCCTACTCCCGACACGGTGTGGAAATGTTATGCTCTTAGTACTGTAGCCTACTCCCGACCGTCACGTTGTACAGTGCCCTATTTTCCATTCCATCCTAACAGAAACCCTGAGGGTTTTTCGTTTTTCTTGGAATAGAAACACCATTAATATTAATCAAATGTATATGTTCTTACAAAAAAAGGTTTTAAATTCTTTAGTACAGCCACTATTGAAGGCTATCAAATGCTTCTCAAAGATGCCCTCTGGTGGTCAAACTAGCACTAACTAGCTTTAATGGTTACAATGGCTGACACTTAAATAACGTGCCATAGAATTCTGTGGCACCATGCAAGCTGTGCTGCAGTGCGCTGCAACTTTTAAAGGACCGACCACTGTAGATCGATAGTTAGATACACTGTCTGTCTCTCAAGTTATTGTTGTGATTGGCTGTTTTCTAATTTCATATTGCTCAATTGTTCTCATCAAACTGTAGCACATTCACATGCTTCTGAACACAGATACATTTGGAATTCAAGTTTTATGGCACATAAAAAAATATTATGCTCAGGAACTGATATGCATAAAGCAGAGAGTTTGTGTGTGCGTGAGCAACAAGATCTTATAGTTTACTTTCGAAATTTGAGAGGAAGAGAACTTCCCAGAATGAGTGACGGATCCACCAGCGATAGTTCCATGTCTCTCTGATGTCTGATTTCCCCTGTCCCTCCCCCGCCTGAAGAAGAAGAGTAAAGAGAGGGTGGGACAGGGGTAAAGAGAGGGCGGGACAGGTGTAAAGAGAGGGCGGGGCAGGGGTAAAGAACAGAGCAGTGTAATAGGGTTAGGGTGGTTGACTTAAAGGGGAGGCAACATAAATCCTATTCAGCTTCTCAGTGTGTAAATCTGCCTTCATCTCTCCCATGGCCCCGCCAGGTTAAATGAAATGACCACTGCAGAACATCATTCATTACTTCCACCGTAACCTCCACACCCAGTGGATCAATGATCTGACCTCATAAAGACACACTGGTATGATGAGCTGGGAGAAGAGGAGTGGTTAGGAGGATGAATAGGGGAGGTGAGGAAAGGAGGAAAGGAGGGGTGAATGGAGGAGGTGAGGAGAAAGAAAGCATGTGAAAAGAGGAGAGAACATGACAGGAGTTGAGGAGAGTAGGAGAGAAGGAGAGAAGAGAGAGCAGGAGAAAGGGCAAGGAGTTTGTGTGTATGAGTAAGTGAACACTGGTCATGCTCCAGCAGTCAATCATATCATCTGATCAGAGACGCCCTGCCGACAAAACACTGCACTCTGTGTCTCCTCTCCTCTCATCACACAAACACAAACACACACTGTGATCCTTTGTTTGAAGCAGAAACATCTGCACTCTCTCACTCAGTATCAACATCTGTGGCCTACTTAAAAACCTAACTCCAAACAGTCTGAAACTACACACACACACTTACCCACAGACAGACATAGACGAGAATAAACTAGACTGGACTGGACAGTGTTGTGGGTTTATGAGATACAAGATAAGGGCCATGATGAGATAAATGGCTGTGTGCATGAACATTTCGTCTGGCTGTCTTGTTACTGCATTACGACACCTGACAGATAGGCCAGACGGTTACACACACACAACCTACCTAAGAATTTTTCTCACGTTTCTTATCTTTTCAAACTAATCTCTCTGATTCTGGTCCACCCACATTTATCCCCCTGCTTTCAGCCTGTCAATCAGAGGGGGGACCGGTATTAACGGGACACTGGGCCTGTTCTCTTCACACACACACACACACACACACACACACACACACACACACACACACACACACACACACACACACACACACACACACACACACACACACACACACACACACACACACAGCTCTTATACAGAACAGAAAACACAGACAAACTCTACATTAACACCTCTCATCCCTTCTCTCATCCCCCCCATTTTCTCCTTCACCTCTTCACCTCATCTCACGAAGGGGGCCTTCAGTCTCCTCTCTGTTCTTCTCCTCTCCTCTCCTTTCTCTGTCCTTTCCACCACTGGAAGTGAAAGAGGATTAGCCCGGTATTTGACTGGAATTTAGGTGCTTTCTTTTGCCTTTGTGGCGAGGGTTTGAAATGTGTGTGTGTGTGTGTGTGTGTGTGTGTGTGTGTGTGGTGGGTCAGCCGTAGGGTCAGGTGACCAGATGGAATGTGGCCTGCCCAGCTGTGAACGCGCTCAGTCAGCGGTAGAGTAGAGGGGCATTGAGACTGCAGGAGTGTGTGTGTGTCAGGCCCACGTGTTGAACATCAGTGCCGTGTCGATGTGCCACAAAGAGGGAGGGTAAAGGTCACAGTGCACTGCATGGTGGGATGACAGCAGGAGGCTGAAAGTGGATTTAACGGTCACCACACACACACACTCAATGATCTGCTGGTAGTATGCTTCTTATCGTCTGCTGTTCTGCCTTCACCTAGCGTCTGACTAGCACTCCTGTCACCCCCCTCCTCCTCCCTGACCTCTATCTTTCCCTCCACACTTCTTTCCTATCTCACCGTTCTCATGATCTACTCTGCAGTCAGCCATACTCTCCCCCTGACAGTTGATAAGTGTTCTACTGTATTTCTATGTACAAAATAATAACAGTGAACTGTACTACATGCAAAACTACCTGTTAACTTACTATCAGATACAGGTGAGGTTTGTGGTTGTGTGGTTTACAGTTATATTTGCATGTAGTCAGATACTGCAGTTCAGGATCATCAGGAACCGATCACTTCATTGAATCTGACCGGTAAAGTACTACTGCTGACCAAACCTATCAGAGGATACAGTAACGCTGACCCGTACAGAACAAATAGAATGAGTGTGTGTGTACGTACAGTGCCTTCAGAAAGTATTCATACCCCTTGCCTTGACTTATTCTACATTTTCTTGTTACAGCCTGAATTCAAAATGGATTAAATATATTTTTTCTCTCACCCATCTACGCACAATAGCCCATAATGACAGTTAAAGCAGGTTTTTAGAAATATTTGCATATGTATTGAAAATTAAATACAGAAATATCGAATTTACCTAGGTATTCACTTATGTGATTCTAAAACCTGTTAGAATCACCTTTGGCAGCGATTACAGCTGTGTCTTTCTGGGTAAGTCTCTAAGAGCTTTGCAAACCTGGATTGTACAATATTTGCAATTTTTTTAATTTTTATAATACTTCAAGTTCTGTCAAGTTGGTTCGTTGATCATTGCTAGACAGCCATTTTCCTGGCTGCCATAGATTTGATTTTCAAGCCGATTTAAGTAAAAACTGTGACTAGGCCACTCAGGATCATTCCATGGCATCTTGGTAAGCAACTCCAGTGTACAGTATATATATATATATATTTTTTTTTTAAATCACCTTTATTTAACCAGGTAGGCAAGTTGAGAACAAGTTCTCATTTGCAACTGCGACCTGGCCAAGATAAAGCATAGCAATTCGACACATACAACAACACAGAGTTACACATGGAATAAACAAAACATACAGTCAATAATACAGTAGAAAAATAAGTCTATATACAATGTGAGCAAATGAGGTGAGATAAGGGAAAAGGCCATGGTGGCGAAGTAAATACAATATAGCAAGTAAAACACTGGAATTGTAGATTTGCAGTGGAAGAATGTGTGAAGTAGAAATAGAAATAATGGGGTGCAAAGGAGCTAAATAAATAAATAAATACAGTAGGGGAAGATGTAGTTGTTTGGGCTAAATTATAGATGGGCTATGTACAGGAGCAGTAATCTGTGAGCTGCTCTGACAGCTGGTGCTTAAAGCTAGTGAGGGAGATAAGTGTTTCCAGCTTCAGAGATTTTTGCAGTTCGTTCCAGTCATTGGCAGCAGAGAACTGGAAGGAAAGACGACCAAAGCAGGAATTGGCTTTGGGGGTGACCAGTGAGATATACCTGCTGGAGCGTGTGCTACGAGTATATTTGGCCTAGTGTTTTAGGTTATTGTCCAGCTGGAAGGTGAATTCATCTCCCAGTGTCTGGTGGAAAGCACACTGACCAGGTTTTCTTCTAGTTTTCTGCCTGTGCTTAGCTCCATTCCATTTATTTTTTCTCTTGAAAAACTCCCCCGTCCTTAACGATTACAAGCATACCCATAACATGATGCACCACTATGCTTGAAAATATGGAGAGTGGTACTCGGTAATGTGTTGGATTTGCCCCAAACATAACACTTTGTATTCAGGACAAAAAGTTAATTGCTTTGCCACATTTTTTGCAGTATTACTTTAGTGCCTTGTTGCAAACATAATGCAGGTTTTAGAATATTTTTATTCTGTACAGGCTTCCTTCTTTTCACTCTGTCAATTAGGTTAGTATTGTGGAGTAACTACAATGTTGTTGATCCATCCTCAGTTTTCTCCTATCACAGCCATTAAACTCTGTAACTGTTTTAAAGTCACCATTGGACTCAGAGTGAAATCCCTGAGCAATTTTCTTCCTCCCTGGCAACTGAGTTAGGAAGGATGCCTGTATCTTTGTAGTGACTGGGTGTATTGATACACCATCCAAAGTATATTGAATATCTTCACCATGCTCAAAGGGATATTCGAGGTCTGCTTTTTTTTTACCCATCTACCAATAGGTGCCCTTCTTTGAGGTATTGGAGAACCTCCCTGGTCTTTGTGGTTGAATCTGTGTTTGAAATTCACTGCTCGTCTGAGGGACCTTACAATTATCTGTATGTGTGGAGTACAAAGATGAGTTAGTCATTCAAAAATCATGTTAAACACTATTATTGCACATAGAGTGAGCCCATGCAACTTATGTGACTCGTTAAGCAAATTTTCACTCCTGAACTTATATAGGCTTGCCATAACAAAAGGGTTGAATACTTATACTTATTGACATTTCAGCTTTTCATTTTTAGTTCATTTGTAAAACATTCTGTGTGTAAGACAGTGACACAAAATCTAAATTCATCTCATTTTAAATTCAGGTTCTAACACAATTTTTTTTTTTTTAAATCAAGTGGTGTGAATAGTGAAGGAACTGTACATGCTACGGAGAGATTGGATACAAAGCCTAATCGAAAGAAAATCTGCCAACTAAACAAAACAAGATGGCTTTCTCCCCTGACAAATGATTGGCTATTTCAGACACACGCATGCACGCATGCACACAACCACGAATACACGCACGCACGCACACACACATGCTATAACCCTGTCAGCTGGCTATAACCCAAAATGGAAATGAGTCATTAACGACAAGGAAGCAATCTCCTGTTCCATTACAATTCTCAGCCTGTGGCTAATGTACACTGTGTGTGTGTGTGCGTGCGTGTGCGTGTGCACGTGTACGTGTGGGTGGCTGATTCTCATGAAACCAGTTTTAAACATGTCTGTAGCAAATTGAGTTACAAAACCATGATGCGTCTGCAAAAATCAACTGTCATTCTGAGGACTAAAATGTGTAGTTTTTGGCAAAGTGTCTTGTTTTAAATACATTTGACATTTTCACCTGAACTTTGTTTATTTTCACCCCAAAATTCTCATGACCAAAATGCGTCCGGATTAAATTCTGAGGCCATTTTTTTTCAGTGTTATGTTTAGCCTTTTCATTATGGAAGCAATGTTCAATATATTAGACATGGATTTTCTAACTTTTTGGTAGTACTGTTGCGGTAATGAGAATTTTTTGGTAAAATGCATAATATCTGATCAAAAAACGAAATAATAATTTTGAAATAGATTAGATCCTAACGTCAGTGATCCAAGAGGAAATCTTGTGAAAAATGGTATCCATGAGTTTATCTGACTCTGGTAGAGTAGATAAAGGGCTTCATTTACAAAATCACGAAGTATCCCATTATCCCTTACCTTAACCATTCGGAGTGAATGCCTAAACTTAACCATGTTGTTTTGTTTGAAACCTATCCCAAGCCTTAACCCATCATTTAACCGTTCAGAGTGAATGCCTAAACTTAACCGTGTTGTTTTGTTTGAAACCTATCCCAAGCCTTAACCCATCATTTAACCGTTCAGAATTAATGCCTAAACTTAACCTTAGAAATGTGATGTTTGTGGACAAACATTTTAATTCTGCAGTGAGAATTCTGTGAGAGCTCGTTGTGTGTGTGTGTGTGTGTGTGTGTGTGTGTGTGTACAGTGTGTGTGTGTACAGTATGTGTGTGGCTAATGCAGCGTGTGTAGCTTACACATCAGGAATATAGAAAACATGTAGTTTGATCCACCCATAGTTTTAATATAATCTGATCTGCGAACTAAGAATATGTGATGAAATATACTGCATGGACTATATTATGTGATGAAATATACTGCATGGACTATATTATGTGTAAAAGTTATTACATAAACCGTTGTTCTACTTTTGACCAGAGCCACATAGGGCTCCTACATAGGGCTCCTACATAGAGCTCTGACCGAAATAGTGCACTACCTAGGGAATAGTGTGCTGTATTTGTGAGCGGCTCACCTTCCCTCTCCTCTCTCCGTGTTCAGTGGGTTCAGAGTCAATTCAGTGCTCCATCTCAGAGGTGTGTGTGTGTCAACTAATACACCTCAATTCAAGAGATAAATCAAATCAAGTTGTATTTGTCACGTGCCAAATATAACGGGCGTAGACCTTACTGGGAAATTCTTACTTACAAGCCCTTAACCAACAATGCAGTTCAAGAAATAGAGTTAAGAAAATATTTACTAAATAAACGAAAAGTTACAAAATCGAATCAATCAATAAGTAACACAAGAAATGTCCGTAACAATAACGAGGCTATATACAGGAGGTACCGGTACCCAGTCAATGTGCGAGGGTACAGGTTAGTCCAGGTCATTTGTAAAGTGACTGCATAGATAAACAACAGCGAGTAGCAGCAGTGTAAAAACAAAGGGGTGGGGGGCATTTGATTTGTTTTGTTGTTCAGCAGTCTTATGGCTTGGGGGTAGAAGCTGTTCAGGAGCGTTTTGGTCCTAGACTTGGCGCTCCGGAACCGCTTGCCGTGCAGTAGCAGATAGAACAGTCTATGACTTGGGTGACTGGAGTCTTTGACAATTTTTTGGGCCTTCCTCTGACATCGCCTAGTATAGTCCTGGATGTCAGGAAGCTTGGCCCCAGTGATGTACTGGGCTGTACGCCACTACCCTCTGTAGCGCCTTATGGTCAGATGCCGAGCAGTTTCCATACCAGACGGTGATGCAACCGGTCAGGATGCTCTCGATGGTGCAGCTGTAGAACTTTTTGTGGATCTGGGGACCAATGCCAAATCTTTTCAGTCTCCTGAGGGGGAAAAGGTGTTGTCGTGCCCTCTTCCATGATAGTTTGTTGGTGATGTGGACACCAAAGAACTTGAAACTCTCGTCACGCTCCACTACAGCCCCGTCGATGTTAATGGGGGCCTGTTCGTCCCTCCTTTTTTCCGTAGTCCACGATCATCTCCTTTGTCTTGCTCACATTGGGGGACAGGTTGTTGTCCTGACATCACACTGCCAGGCCACTGACATCCTCCCTATAGGCTGTCTCATCGTTGTTGGTGATCAGGCCTACCGCTGTTGTGTTGTCAGCAAACTTAATGATGGTGTTGGAGTCGTGCTTAGCCACACAGTCGGGGGTCCCAGGGTCCTTAGCTTAGTGATGAGCTTTGAGGGTACTATGGTTTTGAACGCTGAGCTGTAGTCAATGAACAGCATAGTCACGTAGATGTTCCTTTTTGTCCAGGTGTGAAAGGGCAGTGTGGAGTGCAGTAGAGATTGCGTCATCTGTGGATCTGTTGGGGCGGTATTGGAGTGGGTCTAAGGTTTCCGGGATGATGGTGTTGATGTGAGCCATGCACAGCCTTTCAAAGCACTTTATGGCTACTGACGTGAGTGCTACGGGATGGTAGTCATTTAGGCAGGTTACTTTCGCGTTCTTGGACACATGGACTCGGGGGGGTTTGCTTGAAACGTGGGTATTACAGACTCGGTCAGGGAGAGGTTGAAACGTGGGTATTAGAGACTCGGTCAGGGAGAGGTTGAAACGTGGGTATTACAGACTCGGTTAGGGAGAGGTTGAAACGTGGGTATTACAGACTCGGTCAGGGAGAGGTTGAAACGTGGGTATTACAGACTCGGTTAGGGAGAGGTTGAACATGTCAATGAGAGACTTTCCAGTTGGTCAGTGCATGCTCTGAGTACACACCCTGGTAATCCGTCATGCTCTGAGTACACACCCTGGTAATCCGTCTGGCCTCACGGCCTTGTGAATGTTGACCTGTTTAAGGTCTTGCTCACATCGGCAGTGGGTGGTACGGTGGCTGGTACAGTGGCTGGTACTGAGGGTGGTACAGTAGCTGGTACAGTGGCCGGTACAGTGGGTGGTACAGTAGCTGGTACCGTGATACAAGATGGCGCCGATAGAGATGGCAGCTTCTCTTCTAGTCCTTTGGAAACTGTGCAGTATTTCGTTATTTTTATGTTTTTTTTATTACATTGTTAGCCCAGAAAACCTTAAGTGTTATTACATACAACCGGGAAGAACTATTGGATATCAGAGAGATGTCAACTTACCAGCACAACCAGCACTACGACCAGGAATACGACTTTCCCAAGCGGATCCTTTGTCTGCACCTCCCAGGGCATTTAAACTGATTCCAGAGGCCGATCCAAAACAACGCCACCGGAGTAGAGGTTGCCGTAGTGGTCTTCTAGTGAGGCTTCGAATGCGCACACACCACCCACCGCTCCCGAGTATATTACTCGCTAATGTCCGGTCCCTAGTTAAGAAAGTCAACAAATTTTGGGCATGAGTTGCTTTCCAAAGAGATATCCGTAATTGTAACATACTCTGTTTCACGGAAACATGGCTAGCTGGGGACATGCTGTCGGAGTCCATACAGCCAACGGGATTTTCAGTGCACCGCGCCGACTGGAGTATCAAATCTAATTTATTTATATAGCCCTTCTTACATCAGCTGATATCTCAAAGTGCTGTACAGAAACCCAGCCTAAAACCCCAAACAGCAAGCAATGCAGGTGTAGAAGCACGGTGGCTAGGAACAACTCCCTATAAAGGTCAAAACCTAGGAAGAAACCTAGAGAGGAACCAGGCTATGAGGGGTGGCCAGTCCTCTTCTGGCTGTGCCGGGTGGAGATTATAACAGAACATGGCCAAGATGTTCAAATGTTCATAAATGACCAGCATGATCAAATAATAATAATCACAGTAGTTGTCGAGGGTGCAGCAAGTCAGCACCTCAGGAGTAAATGTCAGTTGGCTTTTCATAGCCGTTCATTAAGAGTATCTCTACCGCTCCTGCTGTCTCTAGAGAGTTGAAAACAGCAGGTCTGGGACAGGTAGCACTTCCGGTGAATAAACATCTCTCCGGTAAGAAGAAGGTCAGGGGGTGTATGTTTCATGATTAATGACTCATGGTGTAATTGTAACAACGTACAGGAACTCAAGTCCTTTTGTTCCCCTGACCTAGAATTCCTCACAATCAAATGTCGACCGTATTATCTCCCAAGAGAACTCTCCTCGGTTATCGTCATAGCTGTGTATATCCCACCGCAAGTGGATACCAAGATGGCCATCAGGACCTTCACTGGACTTTATGCAAACTGGAAACTATACATCCTGAGGGTGCATTTATTGTAGCTATGGATTTTAACAAAGCTAGTTTGAGAACAAGGCTACCTGCTACCTCAGCATATTGATTGCTGTACACAAGCGAGTAACACGCTTGACCATTGCTACTCTAACTTCCGCGATGCATACAAGGCCCTCCCCCGCCCTCCTTTTGGCAAATCTGACCATGATTCCATCTTGTTGCTCCCCTCTTATAGGCAAAACCTTAAACAGGAAGCGCCCGTGCTTAGGTCTATCCAATGCTGGTCCGACCAATCTGATTCCACACTTCAAGATTGCTTCGATCACGTGGACTGGGATATGTTCCGGGTAGCCTCAGATAATAACATTGACGTATACGCTGACTTGGTGAGCGAGTTTATAAGGAAGTGTATAGGAGATGTTGTACCCACTGTGACTATTAAAACCTTCCCTAACCAGAAATTGTGGATTGATGGCAGCATTCGCGCAAAGCTGAAAGCACGTACCACCGCATTTAATCATGGCAAGGCGACTGGAAACATGACCAAATACAAACAGTGTAGCTATTCCCTCCGCAAGGCAATCAAACAAGCAAAGTGTCAGTATAGAGACAAAGTGGAGTCACAATTCAACGGCTCAAACACGAATGTATGTGGCAGGGTCTACAGACAATCACGGATTACAAAAAGAAAACCAGCCTATCGCGGACACCGACGTCTTGCTCCCAGACAAATTCAACAACTTCTTTGCGCGCTTTGAGAACAATACAGTGCCACCGACGCGGCCCGCTACCAAGGACTGTGGGCTCTCCTTCTCCGTGGCCGACGTGAGTAAAATGTTTAAACGCATTAACCCTCGCAAGGCTGCCGGCCCAGACGGAGCATGCGCAGACCAGCTGGCTGGTGTGTTTACGGACATATTCAATCAATTCCTATCCCAGTCTGCTGTCCCCACATGCTTCAAGATGGCCACCATTGTTCCCGTTCCCAAGAAAGCTAAGGTAACTGAACTAAATGACTATCGCCCCGTAGCACTCACTTCTGTCATCATGAAGTGCTTTGAGAGACTAGTCAAGGATCATATCACCTCCACCCTATCTGTCATCCAAGACCCACTTCAATTTGCTTACCGCCCCAATAGGTCCACAGACGATGCAATCGCCATCACACTGCACACTGCACACTGCCCTATCCTACCTGGACAAGAGGAATACCTATGTAAGAATGCTGTTCATTGACTACAGCTCAGCATTCAACACCATAGTACCCTCCAAACTCATCATTAAGCTTGAGACCCTGGGTCTCGAGCCTGCTCTGTGCAACTGGGTCCTGGACTTCCTGAAGGGCCGCCCACAGGGGGTGAATGTAGGAAACATCATCTCCATTCCGCTGATCCTCAACACCGGGGCTCCACAAGGGTGCGTTCTCAGCCCCCTCCTGTACTCCCTGTTCACCCACGACTGTGTGGCCATGCACGTCTCCAACTCAATCATCAAGTTTGCAGACGACACAACAGTGGTAGGCTTGATTACCAACAATGATGAGACAGCCTACAGGGAGGAGGTGAGGGCCCTCGGAGTGTCGTGTCAGGAAAATAACCTCTCACTCAATGTCAGCAAAACAAAAGAGATGATCGTGGACTTCCGGGAAACAGCAAAGGGAGCACGCCCCTATCCACATTGACGGGACAGCAGTGGAGAAGGTGGAACGTTTTAAGTTCCTCTGTGTTCATATCACAGACATCTGAAATGGTCCACCCACATAGACAGTGTGGTGAAGAAGGTGCAAACAGCGCTTCTTCAACCTCAGGAGGCTGAAAAAATGTGGCTTGTCACCGAAAACCCTCACTAACTTTTACAAGTGCACAATTGAGAGCATCCTGCCGGGCTGTATCACCGCCTGGTACGGCAACTGCACCGCCCACAACCGCAAGGCTCTCCAGAGGGTAGTGAGGTCTGCACAACGCATCACCGGGGTCAAACTACCTGCCCTCCAGGACACCTACAACACCCGATGTCACAGGAAGGCCAAAAAGATCAAGACAACAACCACCCGAGCCACTGCCTGTTCACCCCACTTCCATCTAGAAGGCGAGGTCAGTACAGGTGCATCAAAGCTGGAACCGAGAGACTGAAAAACAGCTTCTCAAGGCCATCAGACTGTTAAACAGCCATCACTAACACAGAGAGGAGTCTGCCTACCTACAGACTTGATATCATTGGCCACTTTAATAAATGGAACACTAGTCACTTTAATAATGCCACTTTAAGAATGTTTACATATCTCGCATTACTTATCTCATTAGTACAGTATATAATGTTTACTGTATTCTACACTATCTATTCTATACTATCTATTGCATCTTGGCCGCTCTGTCACTGCTCATCCATATATTTTATGTTTATATATTCTCATCCCATTCCTTTACTAGATTGTGTGTATTAGGTTTTGTTGTGGAATTTGTTAGATATTAGGTCTTGTTGTGGAATTGTTAGATATTACCTGTTAGATGCTGCTGCACTGGTACAGTGGGTGGTACAGTGGGTGGTACAGTAGCTGGTACAGTGGGTGGTACTGTAGCTAATACCGTGGGTGGTACAATTGGTGGTACGGTAGCTAGTACAGTGGCTGGTACAGTAGCTGGTACAGGGGATGGTACAGTGGGTGGTACAGTAGCTAATACCGTGGGTGGTACAATTGGTGGTACGGTAGCTAGTACAGTAGCTGGTACAGCGGCTGGTACAGTGGCTGGTACAGTGGCTGGTACAGAGGGTGGTACAGTAGCTGGTACAGTGGCTGGTACAGTGGCTGGTACAGTGGGTGGTACAGTAGCTGGTACAGTGGCTGGTACAGAGGGTGGTACAGTAGCTGGTACAGGGGCTGGTACAGGGGCTGGTACAGTAGCTGGTACAGTGGCTGGTACAGAGGGTGGTACAGTAGCTGGTACAGTGGCTGGTACAGAGGGTGGTACAGAGGGTGGTACAGTAGCTGGTACAGTGGCTGGTACAGAGGGTGGTACAGTAGCTGGTACAGTGGCTGGTACAGTAGCTGGTACAGTAGCTGGTACAGTGGCTGGTACAGTGGCTGGTACAGTAGCTGGTACAGTAGCTGGTACAGTGGCTGGTACAGAGGGTGGTACAGTAGCTGGTACAGGGGCTGGTACAGAGGGTGGTACAGTAGCTGGTACAGTGGCTGGTACAGTAGCTGGTACAGTGGCTGGTACAGAGGGTGGTACAGTAGCTGGTACAGGGGCTGGTACAGGGGCTGGTACAGTAGCTGGTACAGGGGCTGGTACAGTAGCTGGTACAGGGGCTGGTACTGTAGCTGGTACAGTAGCTGGTACAGTGGGTGGTACAGTAGCTGGTACAGAGGGTGGTACAGTAGCTGGTACAGTGGCTGGTACAGTAGCTGGTACAGTGGCTGGTACAGTGGGTGGTACAGTAGCTGGTACAGTAGCTGGTACAGAGGGTGGTACAGAGGGTGGTACAGTAGCTGGTACAGGGGCTGGTACAGGGGCTGGTACAGTAGCTGGTACAGTAGCTGGTACAGTGGGTGGTACAGAGGGTGGTACAGTAGCTGGTACAGTAGCTGGTACAGTAGCTGGTACAGTGGCTGGTACAGAGGGTGGTACAGTAGCTGGTACAGTGGGTGGTACAGTAGCTGGTACAGAGGGTGGTACAGTAGCTGGTACAGTGGCTGGTACAGTAGCTGGTACAGTGGCTGGTACAGTGGGTGGTACAGTAGCTGGTACAGTATCTGGTACAGTGGCTGGTACAGAGGGTGGTACAGGGGCTGGTACAGAGGGTGATACAGTGGCTGGTACAGTGGCTGGTACAGTGGCTGGTACAGTAGCTGGTACAGTGGCTGGTACAGAGGGTGGTACAGTAGCTGGTACAGTGGCTAGTACAGTGGCTGGTACAGTGGGTGGTACAGTAGCTGGTACAGAGGGTGGTACAGTAGCTGGTACAGTAGCTGGTACAGAGGGTGGTACAGAGGGTGGTACAGGGGCTGGTACAGAGGGTGGTACAGTGGCTGGTACAGTAGCTGGTACAGTAGCTGGTACAGTAGCTGGTACAGAGGGTGGTACAGTAGCTGGTACAGTGGCTGGTACAGTAGCTGGTACAGTGGCTGGTACAGTGGGTGGTACAGTAGCTGGTACAGAGGGTGGTACAGTAGCTGGTACAGTGGCTGGTACAGTAGCTGGTACAGTGGCTGGTACAGTGGGTGGTACAGTAGCTGGTACAGTGGCTGGTACAGTGGGTGGTACAGTAGCTGGTACAGTGGGTGGTACAGTGGGTGGTACAGTAGCTGGTACAGTGGGTGGTACAGTAGCTGGTACAGTAGCTGGTACAGAGGGTGGTACAGTAGCTGGTACAGGGGCTGGTACTGTAGCTGGTACAGTGGCTGGTACAGTGGGTGGTACAGTAGCTGGTACAGTGGCTGGTACAGTGGGTGGTACAGTAGCTGGTACAGGGGCTGGTACTGTAGCTGGTACAGGGGCTGGTGCAGGGGCTGGTACAGGGGCTGGTACAGGGGCTGGTACAGGGGCTGGTACAGTAGCTGGTGCAGGGGCTGGTGCAGGGGCTGGTACTGTAGCTGGTACTGTAGCTGGTGCAGGGGCTGGTACTGTAGCTGGTGCAGGGGCTGGTACTGTAGCTGGTACAGGGGCTGGTACAGGGGCTGGTACAGGGGCTGGTGCAGGGGCTAGTACAGGGGCTGGTACAGTGGCTGGTACAGGGGCTAGTACAGGGGCTGGTACAGGGGCTAGTACAGGGGCTGGTACAGTAGCTGGTGCAGGGGCTGGTGCAGGGGCTGGTACAGGGGCTGGTACAGTGGCTGGTGCAGGGGCTGGTGCAGGGGCTGGTACTGTAGCTGGTACAGGGGCTGGTACAGTGGCTGGTGCAGGGGCTGGTACTGTAGCTGGTACAGGGGCTGGTGCAGGGGCTGGTGCAGGGGCTGGTGCAGGGGCTGGTGCAGGGGCTGGTACTGTAGCTGGTACAGGGGCTGGTACAGTGGCTGGTGCAGGGGCTGGTACTGTAGCTGGTACAGTGGCTGGTGCAGGGGCTGGTGCAGGGGCTGGTGCAGGGGCTGGTGCAGGGGCTGGTACAGGGGCTGGTACAGTGGCTGGTGCAGGGGCTGGTACTGTAGCTGGTACAGGGGCTGTGATACTTCACTGGTTTGTTATTTTCCTCTCATCCACAGCTACTCATGAGAGAGAGGAGGCTGGTACAGGGGCTGGTACAGTGGCTGGTGCAGGGGCTGGTACATTAGCTGGTACAGGGGCTGTGATACTTCACTGGTTTGTTATTTTCCTCTCATCCACAGCTACTCATGAGAGAGAGAGGAGGGGGGAGGCCAGGGGGAGAGGCCAGGGGAAGAACTGTACGATATGCGTGGGCAAAGGGAGGGTGATTATAGGGGGAAAAGAAGGATAGATGAAGGGGAGAGGGGATGGGATGGTGAGAGGAAGGTTGGGCCATTCTCCCCTGAGCCCCACGGTAATAACCATCTGTTACAGTGTTGGTGTGTGTGTGTGTGTGTGTGTGTGTGTGTGTGTGTGTGTGTGTGTGTGTGTGTGTGTGTGTGTGTGTGTGTGTGTGTGTGTGTGGGGGGGGGGGGGGCAAATCTCAGGCATGTCCTATTGCGCCGCCCTCAGCTCTGTGATGCTCTCTCTGCCGTCGTCTCTTCATCTCATACCTTCTCCCAGGCTGCTCTGCTTAACACACACACACACACACACACACACACACACACACACACACACACACACACACACACACACACACACACACACACACACACACACAGTGAGTGCTAAACAGCTCTCTAGACCTGCGTGTCTGAGAGTGAGGAGAAGCAACTCTAGGACCTGAGAAGCAGTGTGTGACAGTGGACATGACTTGTCCGGAACACTCCTTCTATCACTTCACACTAATCCTCTCTCTCGCTCTCTCTTCCTTTTTCTTAATGTGTGGCGGACTATGTCCTGAGACATGGAAGAGACAGACTTTTTGTGTGTTTGAGAGAGAAATATGTGTGTATAGCCTTGCTTTTAGCCTTGTCTGACCTCCAGTCCCTGTTTTCTTCTTGCCAGCCATAACCAGTCATGTCGAGAGGAGCTCCAGACAGGCCCAGCTCAGCCCTCTTTCTCCCCAGCGTAGCGCAGCTGATCCTGGGCTTGTCCCTGGCCCAGGCCTGCCTGTCTGCCTGCCAATCCTGGCTCTCCCTGCATGGATCTGTGTGTGTATGAGCTAATCTGCATGGTGACACGGTCTCATCTGTAAAAGGGATTACCGTTTAACGGATATTACTACGCCTCTCCCACTGCCGCAGCTACTGTGGAGATTACGCTCTCTCTTATTCCCTTGCTCTCGCTCGCTCATTCTCGTTCTCTGTCTAGGTATATCTCTTCCACTTCTTTATCTCTCTCTCTCTCTCTCTCTCTCTCTCTCTCTCTCTCTCTCTCTCTCTCTCTCTCTCTCTCTATGTGTATCTCTTTTCCTCATCTCTTTCTCACCTCTCGCTCTCTTTCCGCCACTCTCTAGCTATCTCTTTCTTCAGCTCTCCCTCTCTCTCCGGGTACATCTCTCCCTCGCTCTCTGAGGGGAATCAGAGGTTCGTTGTCTGTAATGACTTTTATAACATTACAACATTAATTAAAACATTGCTTTGTGACTGATAAGAAACGTAATGAGAACACTTGGGGCCCAAAGCAAATCTGTCTGTGGTTTGAGTTCTCACTACTGAGACAGCATGGAGCCATTGTCATAGACATACTGTGGCACCCTATTCCCTATGGGCTCTGCTTAAAAGTAGTGCATTGTGTAGGGAATAGAATGCCATTTGGGTCAAAGAGTATCGTCCCATAAAATGTTAATTAACTTGAGTCGATTAAGTGAATTAACATAATGCATTAATCCCCATCACAATCCTGTTTGAGCTAGAGATATGGGCTGCGTCTCAATCGGCCGCATCCGCCCGTCGGCCGTCTGCATTTGCGGTGGAAAGTGGCAGGGCTGCAGTGTTGTTTGTCAGAAGACATCCCGATTAATCTGTCTTTTCACGAAAATGTCTGTAGCGTCCGAACGGGTTGGCCTACAAAATAATATGACCACTCTATGGAAAGATGAGACTCTCACAAACACAATGGTGTTCTCTTGTTTTGGATGTCACTGGACTCGTCCGAAGGTAGCCCAGTACCAGTAAGAAAAAATGAAATTATGGATATACTTTTGTGCAAACAAAAAAAAAAGTGTTAAATATGTGTCAAATGTTTTTTTAATCGATATATACAGTACCAGTCAAAAGTTTGGGCACACCTACTCATTCAAGGGTTTTTCTTTATTTTTACTGTTTTCTACATTGTAGAATAATAGTGAAGACATCAAAACTATGAAATAAAACATATGGAATCATGCAGTGACCAAAAAAGTGTTAAACAAATCAAAAATATGTTTTATATTTGAGATTCTTCAAAGTAGCCAACCTTTGCTTTGATGACAGCTTTGCACACTCTTGACATTCTCTCAACCAGCTTCAATTAACAGGTGTGCCTTGCCTTAATTTGTGGAATTTCTTTCCTTAATGCGTTTGAGCCAATCAGTTGTGTTGTGACAAGGTAGGGGTGGTATACAGAAGATAGCCCTATTTGGTAAAAGACCAAGTCCATATTATGGCAAGAACAGCTCAAATAAGCAAAGAGAAACAACAGTCCATCATTACTTTAAGACATAAAGGTCAGTCAATCCGGAAAATTTCAAGAACTTTGAAAGTTTCTTCAAGTGCAGTCGCAATAACTATCAAGCGCTATGATGAAACTGGCTCTCATGAGGACCGCCACAGGGAAGGAAGACCCAGAGTTACCTCTGCTGCAGAGGATAAGTTCATTAGATTTACCAACCTCAGAAATTGCAGCACAAATAAATGCTTCACGGAACTCAAGTCACAGACACATCTCAACATCAACTGTTCACAGGAGACTGCGTGAATCAGGCCTTCATGGTCGAATTGCTGCAAAGAAACCACTACTAAAGGACACCAATAAGAAGAAGTGACTTGCTTGGGCCAAGAAACACGCGCAATGGACATTAGAGCTGTGGAGATTTTTGGTTCCAACCACGTGTCTTTGTGAGACGCAGAGTAGGTGAACGGATGATCTCCGCATGTGTGGTTCCCACCGTGAATCATGGAGGAGGAGGTGTGATGATGTGGGGATGCTTTGCTGGTGACACTGTCAGTGATCAATTTAGAATTCAAGACACACTTAACCAGCATGGCTACCACAGCATTCTGCAGCGAGACTCCATCCCATCTGGTTTGCGCTTAGTGGGACTATAATTTGTTTTTCAACAGGACAGTGACCCAACACACCTCCAGGCTGTTTAAGGGCTATTTTACCAAGAAGGAGAATGATGGAGTGCTGCATCAGATGACCTGGCCTCCACAATCACCTGACCTCAACCCAATTGAGATGGTTTGGGATGAGTTGGACCGCGGAGTGAAGGAAAAGCAGCTAACAAGTTCTCAGCATATGTGTGAACACCTTCAAGACTGTTGGAAAAGCATTCCTCATGAAACTGGTTGAGAGAATGCCAAGAGTGTGCAAAACTGTCATCAAAGCAAATGGGGGCTACTTTGAAGAATCTCAAATATATTTTAATTTGTTTAACACTTTTTTGGTTAGTACATGATTCCATATGTGTTATTTCATCGTTTCGATGTCTTCACTATTATTCTTAGTAGAACCCACCTCCCAACAGTGTAGACTTTTAGAGGTTTTAAGGTAGCAAGTTATTGCTTAAAGAATGATCAATAGTTAATAGATATGCTCACTTTCAAACTTAATTATTTCACCATTCAAATTTACCTCAAGGATTTTTGGGGGGGGGGGTTGAGAAACTAATACTCTTTCAGGACATGTAGGTGACACAGCTGTGACTATGAATCCCCATGAGTCCCTCCTGGAGAGAGACAGGTGTTTGTTCAGACAAATGTATCTCCTCTTCCTCCTTTCCACCTGTATCTTCCCAGGGTGCACCTCTTTAATTCAGCGTGCCCACTCTCATTTATGCCTAACGAGGAGACTAATGAGTTTACACCTCTAAGACGCCCCCCTCACTCCCACCCTTCCTCTCTCTCCCTTCTTCATTTCACCTCTACTCTGTTACCTTCACGCTTGTTTAAGCTTAAATGGTGGCTGCATCCCCTCAAGTTCCAGGGAGCTGTTGTGTGTGTGTGTGTGTGTGTGTGTGTGTGTGTGTGTGTGTTGCTGTCCCGAAGTAAGATTTAATCTCTCCATTTCACGCACGCACGCACCAACACACGTACGCACGCACCAACACACACACACACACACACGCACCTCTTGTCTCACTTAGTATTCAACAGCAGCCCCTGCCCTCTCCTCTCTGTCATTTAAATTCCAATCTCTTCTCACTGCAAACTCTATCAGACTGTAGCAGGGGGTGGTAAATCTGAGAGCAGCGCTAAGAGAGTTATAGGGAGTTATAGTATAATACACACACACACACACACACACACACACACACACACACACACACATCTCATAGAGAGTCATAGAGAGTTATAGATATGAAGGGAGAAAGTTGCTTACCCTGAAGCCATTCATTTCAGTGAAGTGACAGTTGGTCTCGTCTCTCCCACACAGGGCCAAAGTGTAACAGAGTGATTTCCGACCCTGCCTGTCTATTTTAAAAGTAATTTATACTGAATGACTCTACAGTAAGAGTATAGCTATATTAGCCCTGTGGAAAGTAGAGAGATGGAGAGAGAAAGTGAGAGGACAGATGGGGCGTGACTACTCACTACTCTATCTCTGTCTGTCTTTCTCCTTTCTTCTCTCTTGGCCTATAGTATCTCTGTCTTTCTTTCTTCTCTCTTGGCCTATAGTATCTCTGTCTTTCTTTCTTCTCTCTTGGCCTATAGTATCTCTGTCTTTCTTTCTTCTCTCTTGGCCTATAGTATCTCTGTCTTTCTTTCTTCTCTTTCTATCTTACACCTTCTCAATCACTCTCCATCTCTCTCACAGATTGTATGTTTTAGTGCCAAGCTCTGTCATGTTATGGACTTATTTTGTTTCTTTAAAAGTTAGTATTTCCGTCAACACAGCCGTTTCTGAACCAGCTCTCTATTTAAACCCTGACATCGTGTGTGTGTCTGTGTGTGTGTGTGTGTGTGTGTGTGTGTGTGTGTGTGTGTGTGTGTGTGTGTGTGTGTGTGTGTTCTTTCACTCAGTCAGAACTAGTTCCTATGGGTTTGCACGCACACACACAAACACACATGCACACAGGGTTCCTGCAGAGGAGATCACTCCTGAACTGACCTTCCTCACGGTGTGTGTCCGCACACGCGTTTGTTTGTGCGTGTGTGTGTGTGATGTGATTTCTACAGACATACCTCCGTCTCACCAGAGCAGAGAGACTGCTGCTCCAGTTTCAACTGTTCTACCTGCGACTATGGAACCCTGACCTGTTCACCGGACGTGCTACCTGTCCCAGACCTGCTGTTTTCAACTCTCTAGAGACCGCAGGAGCGGTAGAGATACTCTTAATGATCGGCTATGAAAAGCCAACTGACATTTACTCCTGAGGTGCTGACTTGTTGCACCCTCGACAACTACTGTGATTATTATTATTTGACCATGCTGGTAATTTATGAACATTTGAACATCTTGGCCATGTTCTGTTATAATCTCCACCCGGCACAGCCAGAAGAGGACTGGCTCATAGCCACCCCTCATAGCCTGGTTCCTCTCTAGGTTTCTTCCTAGGTTTTGGCCTTTCTAGGGAGTTTTTCCTAGCCACCGTGCTTCTACACCTGCATTGCTTGCTGTTTGGGGTTTTAGGCTGGGTTTCTGTACAGCACTTTGAGATATCAGCTGATGTAAGAAGGGCTATATAATGTGATTTGATTTGAGAGAGCCGGAGGTATCCCCTTTGATCTCTCTGATGTCTCCACGTAGGCTGTTTGACCCAGCCGCTCTGGTCCTAAATAAGGCTGTGCTTTGGGGATGTGTGTGGACAGTGTGTTTATTCTAACATGGAGGACAGTAACCATCTACCGGATGGCTGGAGTGTAAAACCCAGAAGAGAAAAACTCCTGCCCAGAAGAGAAAGTCTGAGAAGCATTCCATACCTGCACACTAGCTTAGTGCCCATACCATTGTTTGTCGAAATTAGTTTTTTCCTCCCTCCTTCCCTCCTTCCCTCCCTCCCTCTGCCGTAGTCGTTTAACAGTGCTTATGTTGCCTAATAAGGTGAAACTTTCTGTTTGAATTATTACAGACCTTCACCCACACACCAACAGGCAGACTGACACTGAACAGAACGTGTGTGTGTGTGTGTGTGTGTGTGTGTGTGTGTGTGTGTGTGTGTGTGTGTGTGTGTGTGTGTGTGTGTGTGTGTGTGTGTGTGTGTGTGTGTGTGTGTGTGTAAAAGAACAAAAACCACACAAACACACACACTCCATCCTCTCTGTCTTTGTGTGCTGAGGCATCAAAATGGATGCAGCTCAGTGAAGTACAAATGCATTTCCTTTTGACAGACAGACCGACAAGGGACCGATAATAGAAATGGTACCAGGCCCGAAGGCTAGTGTCTCACTAAAGGTTACATAGTGTCACGTATGGATTACTGTACTGAGGCTCCACTGGCACGCTGAGGACGGGCTTTGGTTAAAGATGAGGATGGGAGCAGCGGAGAAATGGACGCTCAATTCTTGTCATTTGCAATCAGAGAAAAACTCTACGAGTCACAGTGGAGAAGGTCTGCGGTATTCCACTGCTAGGAGGGAGAGCGGGAGAGAGCTGAGAGAAGGATGGAGGGAATGGGAAGGAAAAGGGAGAGAGAGGGGGATGGAGTCCAACTCCCAGCTCTGTCGTGTAGAGCATGAAGGGAGCCCGTGTCAGTTTGTACACTCCTCTTTTTCTCCTCTCATCTTCATTTTCCCCTCTTCTGCTTTTCACCTCTCAGGTTTTGAGTGGAAGATAGACGAGACCAGGTACCAGAAGGAGAGAGATACAGAGGTAGATAGAGAACGGGAGAGAGTGTGAGAGAGGGGAGGGTCTTCTGTGGCATAGTGAGTTATGGGTGTTTCTGTGATTGACAGCACTACAGAGGTTGTAATAAAGCTCAGCCCCAGGAAAGTGTGTGTGTGTGTGTGTGTGTGTGTATGTGTGTGTGTGTGTGTGTGTGTATGTGTGTGTGTGTGTGTGTGTGTGTGTGTGTGTGTGTGTGTGTGTGTGTGTGTGTGTGTGTGTGTGTGTGTGTGTGTGTGTGTGTTTTATTTGTCACCTCCAGGCCTCTTGTCTACTTTGACAGGTTTTGACAGATATCTGGTTATTGACCAAATATCGCTCTCTCATATACACACACTCCTACCCAAGATTGTTGTCCATCGGTTTGCCTCGACCGTGACTGTGTGTGCGTGTGGCTTAAACCGTAAGACATTTTGGTATGGCACTGAATATCGGGTCAACGTGCCAATGTGGCCTGGTCCATTTGTACGACAGCGCTACAACCGGTCAATGTGTCTATGTAGCTGTAATGAGCAAGCTACCTAGTGAGCACTAGATGACAAACTGGGGGAATGATAAAGGACTCCTTTTCCCATCACACCTCATGTCACTCCTCTGCTTTTATCAGTGAACCACATCAGAATCATTGAGACTCGTGTAGTTCTCTAGCTGGTTTCGTTGTCAGAGAGCACGATCATTGAGATGAATATTGATGCTGAAAAGAGAGGATATTTTTTTATATATGCCTGAGGAGGAGCTAGAGGCCTGTTTAGAGAATAGACACGTGCGTACACACACACACACACACACACACACACACAGTGCTTTGACTGTTGTTTTTGCACTGATTGCTTTCTCAGTGGCAGAGCAACACAGTAGAGGTGTTGATTGTGTTTTGAGTTGCTCTATTTCTCTTCGTCTCCCCACCTTTTCAAATGTATTTTCTCTCTGTCTGGTCTCCCCACCTTATCAAATGTATTTTCTCTCTGTCTGGTCTCCCCATCTTGTCAAATGTATTTTCTCTGTCTGGTCTCCCCACCTTTTCAAATGTATTTCCTCTGTCTGATCTCCCCACCTTTTCAAATGTATTTTTTCTGTCTGGTCTCCCCACCTTTTCAAGTCTATTTTCTCTGTCTGGTCTCCCTACCTTTTCAAGTCTATTTTCTCTGTCTGGTCTCCCCACCTTTTCAAGTCTATTTTCTCTGTCTGGTCTCCCCACCTTTTCAAGTCTATTTTCTCTGTCTGGTCTCCCCACCTTTTCAAATGCATTTTCTCTGTCTGGTCTCCCCACCTTTTCAAGTCTATTTACTCTGTCTGGTCTCCCCACCTTTTCAAGTCTATTTTCTCTGTCTGGTCTCCCCACCTTTTCAAGTGTATTTTCTCTGTCTGGTCTCCCCACCTTTTCAAATGCATTTTCTCTGTCTGGTCTCCCCACCTTTTCAAGTCTATTTTCTCTGTCTGGTCTCCCCACCTTTTCAAGTCTATTTTCTCTGTCTGGTCTCCGCACCTTTTCAAATGTATTTTCTCTGTCTGGTCTCCCCACCTTTTCAAATGTATTTCCTCTGTCTGGTCTCCCCACCTTTTCAAATGCATTTTCTCTGTCTGGTCTCCCCACCTTTTCAAGTCTATTTTCTCTGTCTGGTCTCCCCACCTTTTCAAGTCTATTTCCTCTGTCTGGTCTCCCCACCTTTTCAAATGTATTTCTTCTGTCTGGTCTCCCCACCTTTTCAAGTGTATTTTCTCTGTCTGGTCTCCCCACCTTTTCAAGTCTATTTTCTCTGTCTGGTCTCCCCACCTTTTCAAGTGTATTTTCTCTGTCTGGTCTCCCCACCTTTTCAAGTCTATTTTCTCTGTCTGGTCTCCCCACCTTTTCAAGTCTATTTTCTCTGTCTGGTCTCCCCACCTTTTCAAGTCTATTTTCTCTGTCTGGTCTCCCCACCTTTTCAAGTCTATTTTCTCTGTCTGGTCTCCCCACCTTTTCAAGTCTATTTTCTCTGTCTGGTCTCCCCACCTTTTCAAGTCTATTTTCTCTGTCTGGTCTCCCCACCTTTTCAAATGTATTTTCTTTGAAACAGTGTTTCAAACAGCTCAGTATGTAGATCAACATTGTGTCTTTGTCTTTAGGCTTTGAAAAGACTTGCCTTTGTTACTGATATTAGGACTCAGGAACTTCAGTACAGCATGTTACTGGCAGTATCAAGCACCGTGTCTGTGAGTCTCTCTGAGTTTGAAGTCGACGTTCTTCCCTCTTCTCTCTTTTGCGCTTTTTCTTTCTCTCCCCCTCTCACACGAATGCACACACACAATTTGAAACCCAGAACTGGTTAGGATAGACAGGAAACAGATAGTGGGTTAGACAAGAACCAGACCTGAATGAATGACAGAGGAGGAAAATACTTTCATATCCATAGATGGACAGCAGACACACATGAACAGGAGAGTATTATATATGTTTCTGGGTGACACACACACACACACACACACACACACACACACACACACACACACACACACACACACACACTCTTCGTATTTGACAGTCTCTAAAGACACAAGCAGACATACCCCCCTCCGCTCCATCACTCTTGTCTTTCTCCGGACAGCAGCAGTGTGTCTTCATTATAAACTCACTGACACACTTTAAACAATCTCTCTCGGAGCATTTTCTCCTTATTTGGCAGCATGAAGAGAGAGATTGGACAGTACCTGCAGACATTTTTATATTTCTTCTATTACCTCAACCTGTTCTGTCTTTGATCTACATATCCTATTTCTGTTATGAGGGATGACAGCCAGGCAGCGCCAAGTCTCGTTTTACTGCAGTGGAATCATTTCAATCGAGTTTCTTTATTTTTATCTGTGGCCGTGGGAGTGTTGTCAGTATCTGAACAGTGGTGTAGGCATGTGACTAATTTGTTCTGTGTTCTTTCTCTGCAGCTTACATGTAATTGTTTCACCATCAGTGACGGGGAGCTACAAGAGATCGGAGTGGGACTCTACCCCAGGTAAGACACACACACACACACACACACACACACACACACACACACACACACACACACACACACACACACACACACACACACACACACACACACACACACACACACACACACACACACACACACACACAGCAACATACAGCAACATACAGTGTTTCCTGACAAAGCCTGGTGTTATAGTTGCATGTAATTACCAGAGAGTAGTGTTTAGTGGTTAGATCCTGACATGTTAGGGCCTATCATTGGCTCTTAATGGGGGGGGTTCCCCTGGCATCACCATTAACCCCTTACACTCGTGGGAATTGGCCTATATGGATCGGGGGCTAAATTAAATGTATTTTAATTCTTGCAGAACACATGAAATGCATATGCCTAACCATGGTAGCAATAAAAGAGAACAGTTTGGAGATCATGGGAAAAGTATTAGACTGAAAGTGAGGACACAACAGTTCACCTGACAAGACTGAATCCAAACATTACACTGTTGATTTTAAGTGCATTTTACATTTACTGTACTTTTCACCCCATTTGTTGATAATGAAATCTGAAGATACTCTGGATACATTCAGGAACAGGATAATAATGTTCTTGGGGTAGGTGCAACATAAGACACAAAAAACCGAGAGGTTTAACTGGTGTTTCCAAGGGGCCACACACTTCTCCAAAGTGTGCCTGTTCCTATGTCATTTCAATGCACTTTTATGACTCAAAGAATAGTCTTCAACTACAAGGTGCTTTTTTGAGCTCTCCTAGCTGTGCCGTGGAGGAACTAGAGCAAGTACACTTGTGGTTGATTAGTTTGGAACACAACCCTTCAATCCCCTGCCTTTACACAATTACGGTTGTTGTTTACGCAATCCAAAAATGGATAAATCGCAATCTGGGTCAGGTGGGCATAATTTAAAAGCTTGTTCAATTACCTCTTCTCTAGGATGAACACATTATACTCAAATCTGTCTCTCCATCATCGGTCTCTCTCTTTCTCTGCCTTTCTCTGTCTGTCACTCTCTTTCGCTCTCTCCATCTCTAGACCGCTCTCTCTCTCTCTCTCTCTCTCTGCTTCTTGACTGATAACTGACCGCTCTTTGAGGCGGTGAGAGAGGGTGAGAGAGCGAGTGAGAGGGATGAATGGTTGTTAAATGATATGTTTATCAGTGTTGACATGTCAGATAATTATGTAGTTCAGATACAGGTGCTAGGAAGGCACATTCTGTCCCACGGGGAGGGAGAGAGGAAGAGGGGGAGAAGGTTGTGAGAGAAAAAAAAGAGAAGTGATAGGTGTGTGTGTGTTATTGTCAGTGAACTAATCCATTGCGGAGGCCTAGTCTAAAAGCCAATTCATGCTTGATTCTAAAATGTGGTCGGAGGCTCCATATAGAGGGTGTGACGCAATTGCGGAGCCTCCAGAGGCATGCAAAGGCCAAATCCAACTCTGTACCACAGCGCCATTCGCCTCCCAAATTTTGTAACAATGCGGGGGGCTCTGTATAGCTCACCATCACTAATGACCTGTGGAGCTTTTCAAAGAAATGTTTTCTTCACCTCAGACAACAAGCAAACAAAGTCTGTTTTTACATCCATTGAGAATGACAATAGTTCCTCAATGTATTTGAAATATCTTTCCAGCTTTCTCCCTTTCAATAACCACTCAGCATGAATGGGAAAAATGTCATGCTCTGATCCAGTGGAAACGTCATTAAATCTGCTTCTTATTAGTGTTTGACTTAGACTTAGAGAATATTTTATGCAAAGCTTCGGGGCCGTACCCAAGTTAATAGTTGATACAATGTTTCAAGTTCGTTGCAGACAGGCCATGTGTTGCCAATGTGATTTATAGGACATTTATTTTGGCTTTATGTAGGCTATTTTTACATAGTTGGCAATGGCAATAGAAGTTACTTTTTAGGTTTGTATCATTTTCATTTGGATAGAATTTTCATTAACTGCATGGCAACGATTTGAAGACATTATTATAAAGGAAATGAAACTGTTTCATGAAAATGTGTGAAAACCATAACTGCACGCAGATTACCAGCAACTTCAGGAGAGTAATGGCAGAATCTGTGAAAGCCAGCAGGAGAGCGGGAGGACAATAGTTGGGTCATGAAGTTTTTTCTTCTTCTGGTTATCTAGATCTCTGGCGCCCTCTTGAGGCATCAAACCGTAAGCTTAAAGCATCAGACAAGCTCAATGAACATACATTATTTTATTACAACACATAGGGTGTGTCTATATATGGAAAGATACATGTTTAAACATTTTCGAGCAATCGATTGGTCGAAAGAACAGACGACTTTCTGTCGACCAAGATTTTTTTTAGTCGGGCACACATGGATGTAGAATATGCTGACTTGGGCGTGGCTTATGTTTGAGTGGAGGAGAGGAGTGGTTTTCTAAAGCAGTTACACACACACACACACACACACACACACACACACACACACACACACACACACACACACACACAGGACAGCGTAGTGGTATTCTGAAGCGTGGTTCAGGCTAATCCCACTGTTCAGGTCTGATGAATATGGGGGATCAGGGCTGTCGCAACGCGTCATGTTATACTGACTACACACACACACACACACACACACACACACACACACACACACTGCGTGCATGCACCACAAACACACACATCACGTACACATACACACAGATCACAGACACACACTGTGTATACACACACACACAGAGGGTTCTGCAGGTAGTCTCTAACCCTGGTTGTATATCTGGCTAAGGCAGCTTGTCAGATGGTCTGAGAGGGTTTAGCACGGCTTAGCCAGGCCTTCCTACACTGCTAACACCGCTGTGTGTGTGTGTGTGTGTGTGTGTGTGTGTGTGTGTGTGTGTGTGTGTGTGTGTGTGTGTGTGTGTGTGTGTGTGTGTGTGTGTGTGTGTGTGTGTGTGTGTGTGTGTGTGTGTGTGTGTGTGTGTGTGTGTGTGTGTGTGTGTGTGTGTGTGTGAGACACATCCATAAAAGATGGGCTTCTACTTGACTATGCCCTGCCTATTGATATTTCTGGGTTGCCTAGCACCGGTTTGCAGAAGAGAGGGGGTTTCTCCTGACAAGTCTCTATTCTCACATTCACTTTCTATTTATTTTAAATTATTTAATATTTAGCTCCTGTTTAATTTAGTATTCCCTGTAATGTGTTGGCATGTTACTGCTCCTTTCTACAATAACTTGGTCATGACTAGCTAATTAATTTGACAGTTTTGTTTAGGTTTCTCTGTGCGTACAGTTGAAGTCAGAAGTTTACACACACCTCAGGCAAATACATTTAAACTCAGTTTTTCACAATTTCTGACATTTAATCCTAGTACAAATTCCCTGTCTTAGGTCAGTTAGGATCACCACTTTATTTTAAGAATGTGAAATGTCAGAATAATAGTAGAGAGAATGATTTATTTCAGCTTTTATTTCAATCACATTCCTAGTCGGTCAGAAGTTTACATACACTCAATTAGCATTTGGTAGCATTGCCTTTAAATTGTTTAAAGTGGGTCAAATGTTTTAGGTAGCCTTCCACAAGCTTCCCACAATAAGTTGGGTGAATTTTGGCCCATTCCCCCTGACAGAGCTGGTGTAACCGAGTCAGGTTTGTAGGCCTCCTTGCTCGCACACGCTTTTCCAGTTCTGCCCCAAATTTTCTATAGGATTGAGGTCAGGGCTTTGTGATGGCCACTCCAATACCTTGACTTTGTTGTCCTTAAGCCATTTTGCCACAACATTGGAAGTATGCTTGGGGTCATTGTCCATTTGGAAGACACATTTGCAAACAAGCTTTAACTTCCTGACTGATGTCTTGAGATGTTGCTTCAATATATCCACATACTTTTCCTCCCTCATGATGACATCTATTTTGTGAAGTGCACCAGCCCTCCTGCAGCAAAGCACCCCCACAACATGATGCTGCCACTCCCGTGCTTCACGGTTGGGAAGGTGTTCTTCGGCTTGCAAGCCTCCCCCTTTTTCCTCCAAACATAACGATGGTCATTATGTCCAAACAGTTCTATTTTTGTTTCATCAGACCAGAGGACATTTCTCCAGAAAGTACGATCTTTGTCCCCATGTGCAGTTGCAAACCGTAGTCTGTCTTTTTTGTGGTGGTTTTTGAGCAGTGGCTTCTTCCTTGTTGAGCGGCCTTTCAGGTTATGTCGATATAGGACTTGTTTTACTGTGGATATAGATACTTTTGTACCTGTTTCCTCCATTATATTCACAAGGTCTTTCGCTGTTGTTCTGGGATTGATTTGCACTTTTCGCACCAAAGTACGTTCATCTCTAGGAGACAGAACACATCTCCTTCCTGAGCGGTATGATGGCTGCTTATATGGTGTTTATATTTGCATACTATTGTTTGATGAACGTGGTACCTTCAGGCGTTTGGAAATTGCTCCCAAGGATGAACCAGACTTGTGGAGGTCTATACATTTTTCTCTGAGGTCTTGACTGATTTCTTTTGGTTTTCCCATGACGTCAAGCAAAGAGACACTGAGTTTGAAGGTAGGCCTTGAAATACATCCACAGGTACACCTCCAATTGACTCAAATGTTTTCAATTAGCCTATCAGAAGCTTCTAAAGCCATGACATCATTTTCTGGAATTTTACAAGCTGTTTAAAGGCACAGTCAATTTAGTGTATGTAAACTTCTGACCCACTGGAATTGTGTGAAATAATATAATGTAAATAATAATAATATGTCTGTAAATAAAATAAGTAGATGTCCTATCAAACTTGCCAAAATTTTAGGGGCGCCATATTCACTTTTGGATAAAATAGTGCCCAAATTAAACGGCTTCGTACTCTGTCCTAGATCATATGATATGCATATTATTATTACTATTGGATAGAAAACACTCTGAAGTTTCTAAAACTGTTTGAATTATATCTGTGAGTAAAACAGAACTCATTTGGCAGGCAAACTTCCAAACAGGAAGTGAAAATTCTGAAATGGGTCTCTGTGAAAGGCATTGCCTATTCAATTGCCTTGTATTTATGGATCTGTATGCACTTCATACGCCTTCCACTAGATGTCAACAGGCAGTAGAACGTGGAATGAAGTGTCTAGCCTTATGTGGGACCGAATGAGAGCCTTTGGAGTGACAGGTCAGCCATATTGGCAGTATTTGGCCACGCACTTGGGTATGTAATTTTCATCCCTAATTACAACATTTTCAGACAAGATAGAACGGCCAAAGGGGGCGGTGTTGCAATCTACTGCAAAGATTGCCTGCAGAGTTCTGTTTTACTATCCAGGTCTGTTCCCAAACAATTTGAACTTCTACTTTTAAAAATCCACCTCTCTAAAAACAAGTCTCTCACCGTTGCCGCCTGCTATAGACCACCCTCTGCCCCCAGCTGTGCTCTGGACACCATATGTGAACTGATTGCCCCCCATCTATCTTCAGAGCTCGTGCTGCTAGGCGACCTAAATTGGAACATGCTTAACACCCCAGCCATCCTACAATCTAAGCTTGATGCCCTCAATCTCACACAAATTATCAATGAACCTACCAGGTACCACCCCAATTCCGTAAACACGGGTACCCTCATAGATATCATCCTAACCAACTTGCCCTCCAAATACACCTCTGCTGTTTTCAACCAAGATCTCAGCGATCACTGCCTCATTGCCTGCATCCGTAATGGGTCAGCGGTCAAACGACCTCCACTCATCACTGTCAAACGCTCCCTGAAACACTTCAGCGAGCAGGCCTTTCTAATCGACCTGGCCGAGGTATCCTGGAAGGATATTGATCTTATCCCGTCAGTAGAGGATGCCTGGATATTTTTTTTTTAAATGCCTTCCTCACCATCTTGAATAAGCATGCCCCATTCAAGAAATTTAGAACCAGGAACAGATATAGCCCTTGGTTCTCTCCTGACCTGACTGCCCTTGACCAGCACAAAAACATCCTGTGGCGTACTGCATTAGCATCGAATAGCCCCCGCGATATGCAACTTTTCAGGGAAGCTAGGAACCAATATACACAGGCAGTTAGAAAAGCCAAGGCTAGCTTTTTCAAGCAGAAATTTGCTTCCTGCAACACAAACTCAAAAAAGTTCTGGGACACTGTAAAGTCCATGGAGAATAAGAACACCTCCTCCCAGCTTCCAACTGCACTGAAGATAGGAAACACTGTCACCACCGACAAATCCACTATAATTGAGAATTTCAATAAGCATTTTTCTACGGCTGGTCATGCTTTCCACCTGGCTACCCCTACCCCGGTCAACAGCACTGCACCCCCCACAGCAACTCGCCCAAGCCTTCCCCATTTCTCTTTCTCCCAAATACAGTCAGCTGATGTTCTGAAAGAGCTGCAAAATCTGGACCCTTACAAATCAGCCGGGCTAGATAATCTGGACCCTTTCTTTCTAAAACTATCTGCTGAAATTGTTGCCACCCCTATTACTAGCCTTTTCAACCTCTCTTTCGTGTCGTCTGAGATTCCCAAAGATTGGAAAGCAGCTGCGGTTGTCCCCCTCTTCAAAGGGGGGGACACTCTTGACCCAAACAGCTACAGACCCATATCTATCCTACCCTGCCTTTCTAAGGTCTTCGAAAGCCAAGTTAACAAACAGATTACCGACCATTTCGAATCCCACCATACCTTCTCCGCTATGCAATCTGGTTTCAGAGCTGGTCATGGGTGCACCTCAGCCACGCTCAAGGTCATAAACGATATCTTAACCGCCATCGATAGGAAACAATACTGTGCAGCCGTATTCATTGACCTGGCCAAGGCTTTTGACTCTGTCAATCACCACATCCTCATCGGCAGACTCGACAGCCTTGGTTTCTCTAATGATTGCCTCGCCTGGTTCACCAACTACTTCTCTGATCGAGTTCAGTGTGTCAAATCGGAGGGTCTGTTGTCCGGGCCTCTGGCAGTCTCTATGGGGGTGCCACAGGGTTCAATTCTTGGACCGACTCTCTTCTTTGTATACATCAATGATGTCGCTCTTGCTGCTGGTGAGTCTCTGATCCACCTCTACGCAGACGACACTATTCTGTATACTTCTGGCCCTTCTTTTGACACTGTGTTAACAACCCTCCAGACGAGCTTCAATGCCATACAACTCTCCTTCCGTGGCCTCCAATTGCTCTTAAATACAAGTAAAACTAAATGCATGCTCTTCAACCGATCGCTGCCTGCACCTGCCCGCCTGTCCAACATCACTACTCTAGACGGCTTTGACTTAGAATATGTGGACAACTACAAATACCTAGGTGTCTGGTTAGACTGTAAACTCTCCTTCCAGACTCACATCAAACATCTCCAATCCAAAGTTAAATCTAGAATTGGCTTCCTATTCCGCAACAAAGCATCCTTCACTCATGCTGCCAAACATACCCTTGTAAAACTGACCATCCTACCAATCCTCGACTTCGGTGATGTCATTTACAAAATAGCCTCCAATACCCTACTCAATAAATTGGATGCAGTCTATCACAGTGCCATCCGTTTTGTCACCAAAGCCCCTTACACTACCCACCACTGCGACCTGTACACTCTCGTTGGCTGGCCCTCGCTTCATACTCGTCGCCAAACCCACTGGCTCCAGGTCATCTACAAGACCCTGCTAGGTAAAGTCCCCCCTTATCTCAGCTCGCTGGTCACCATAGCAGCACCTACCTGTAGCACGCGCTCCAGCAGGTATATCTCTCTGGTCACCCCCAAAACCAATTCTTCCTTTGGCCGCCTCTCCTTCCAGTTCTCTGCTGCCAATGACTGGAACGAACTACAAAAATCTCTGAAATTGGAAACACTTATCTCCCTCACTAGCTTTAAGCACCAGCTGTCAGAGCAGCTCATAGATTACTGCACCTGTACATAGCCCATCTATAATTTAGCCCAAACAACTACCTCTTTACCTACTGTATTCATTTATTTATTTTTGCTCCTTTGCACCCCATTATTTCTATCTCTACTTTGCACTTTCTTCCACTGCAAACCAACCATTCCAGTGTTTTTTTTACTTGCTATATTGTATTTACTTCGCCACCATGGCCTTTTTATATTTTTATTTATTTTTATATATATTTTGTTTGCCTTCACCTCCCTTATCTCACCTCACTTGCTCACATTGTATATAGACTTATTTTTTCACTGTATTATTGACTGTATGTTTGTTCTACTCCATGTGTAACTATGTGTTGTTGTATGTATCGAACTGCTTTGCTTTATCTTGGCCAGGTCGCAATTGTAAATGAGAACGTGTTCTCAATTTGCCTACCTGGTTAAATAAAGGTGAAATAAATAAATAAATAAATAAATGTCATATCTTTGTCTGCAAATCGTTAGATAGACACGAAGAAATGCTCCGTCTGGGACGTTATTGGATATATATGAGAAAAACCTGAAGACTGATTCTCAACTGAGTTTGACCAGTTTATTCGACGTTTATTATCACATTTAGAAGTTTTCGATCAATGCGTCAAATCTTCATGGACACGTGAGCTACACATGCTAGCCAAAGTTGCTAATTCGACAGAAGAAATGGACATTCTAAAACAAAACAACGATTTATTGTGGAACTAGGATTCCTGGCACTGCATTCTGATGAAAGTTCATCAAAGGTAAGGGAATATTTATGATGTTATTTCATATTTTTGTTGACTCTGTTGACTCCAACATGGCGGAGAATGGCTGAGCGCTGTCTCAGATTATTGCATGCTGTGCTTTTTACTAATACTATTTTTTTAAATCTAACACAGTGGTTGCATTTAAGAACCAGTGTATCTTTAATTATATGTACAACATGTATTTTTCATCAAAGTTTATGATTAGTTTTTCTGTTAGATTACGTGGCTCTCTCTAAAATTTCTCCGTATATTTTGGAGCCATTTCTGACCATGGCGCCAATGTAAAACCACGATTTGTAGCTATAAATATGCACATTTTCGAACAAAACATAAATGTATTGTATAACATGATGTCATAAGACTGTCATCTGATGAAGTTGTTCAAAGGTTAGTGATTAATTTTATCTCTATTTGTGGGTTTTGTGAAAGCTATCTTTGCGGTGAAAAAATGGCGTTGTGTTTTGGGCTATTGTGGTGAGCTAACATAAATATATGTTGTGTTTTCGCTGTAAAACATTTTAAAAATCGGACATGTTGGCTGGATTCACAAGATGTTTATCTTTCATTTGCTGTATTGGACTTGTGATTTCATGTATTTATATTATATGATATTCCCTGTTGCGCTAGGCTAGGCTATTCTTGTCAGCGTTTCTGATGAGAATGATCCCGGATTCGGGATGGCTATTGAGTAGAAGTTGGGCACAGTCAATTTAGTGTATGTAAACTTCTGACCCACTGGAATTGTGATACAGTCAATTATAAGTGAAATAATATGTCTGTAAATAAAATAAGTAGATGTCCTAACAAACTTGCCAAAATGTTAGTTTATTAACAAGAAATTTGTGGAGTGGTTGAAAAACGAGTTTTAATGACTCCAACCTAAGGTGTATGTAAACTTTCGACTTCAACTGTATGTGTGTGTGTCTCAGAGGTGTCGTGTCCGTAGGTGGCACAGGGGCATGTGCACCCTCAGATTTGTCCTGTTTAAAAATATAGTGCATTCGGAAAGTATTCAGACCCCTTGACTTTTTCCACATGTTGTTACGTTACAGCCTTATTCTAAAATGTATTTTTTTTTTAAGAATTCTCAGCGATCTATACACAATACCCATAATGACAAAGCAAAAACAGGTTTTTAGAAATGTTAAAATTCAATGTGTTAAAATTCAAAAAACAGAAATTCATTATTACATAAGTATTCAGACCCTTTGCTTTGGGACTCGAAATTGAGCTCAGGTGCATCCTGTTTCCATTTATCACCCTTGAGATGTTTTTACAACTTGTTGGAGGCCACCTGTGGTAAATTCAATTGATTGGACATGATTTGGAAAGACACACACCTATTTATATAAGGTCCCACAGTTGACAGTGCATGTCAGAGCAGAGGTCGAAGGAATTGTCCGTAGAGCTCCGAGACAGTATTGTGTTGAGGCACAGATCTAGGGAAGGGTACCAAAAAATGTCTGCAACATTGCAGGTCCCTAAGAACACAGTGGCCTCCATCATTCTTAAATGGAAGAAGTTTGGAACCACCAAGACTCTTCCTAGAGCTGGCTGCCCGGCCAAACTGAGCAATCGGGGTAGAAGGACCTTGGTCAGGGAGGTGACCAAGAAGCCGATGGTCACTCTTACAGAGCTCTAGAGTTCCTCTGTGGAGATGGGATAACTTTCCAGAAGGACAACCATCTCTGCAGCACTCCACCAATCAGGCCTTTATGGTAGAGTGGCCAGACGGAAGCCACTCCTCAGTAAAAAGGCACTTGTCAGCCCGCTTGGAGTTTGCCTAAAGGCACTGAAAGACTCTCAGACCATGAGAAACAACATTCTTTGGTCTGATGAAACCAAGACAACTCTTTGGCCTGAATGCCAAGCGTCACATCTGGAGGAAACCAGGCTCCATCCCTACGGTGAAGCATGGTGGTGGCAGCATCATGCTATGGGGATGTTTTTCAGGAGGTAGGGACTGGGAGTAGTCAGGATCGAGGCAAAGATGAACAGAGCAAAGTACAGAGAGATCCATCATGAAAACCTGCTCCAGAGTGCTCAGGACCTCAGACTAGGGCGAATGTTTAACTTCCAACAGGACAATGACCCTAAGCACACAGCCAAGACTACGCAGCAGTGGCTTCGGGAGAAGTCTCTGAATGTCCTTGATTGGCCCAGCCAGAGCCCGGACTTGAACCCGTTCGAACATCTCTGGAGAGACCTGAAAATAGCTGTGCATTAACTTTCCCCCTCCAACCTGACTGAGCTTGAGAGGATCTGCAGAGAAGAACATTAGTACTGAGTAAAGGGTCTGAATACTTTTGTAAATGTAATACTTCAGTTTGACATTTTTTATAAAGTAGCAACAATTTCTAAAAAACTGTTTTTGCTTTGTCATTATGGGGTAGTGTGTGTAGATTGGTGAGGAAAACATATATTTTTTAGAATAAGGCTGTAACGTAACAAAATTGTGGGAAAAGTGAAGAGGTCTGAATACTTTACGAAGGCACGGTATATTTTTCTCTGTAATATTACTTGCCACCAAGTAATTTCATGAAGTTGGCTTTAGCTAGCCCAGCTAGGTTTCCAATCTCCCAACCTCATAACTTGCTACCAAGAAGCCATTTTCGGGCTATCAATTCAGTTATTTATACAAGCTGGCTACTACTCTATCTTAGCTGGCATGCCTGTTGGTAGACTTTAGAAAAGCAAGCATTTACTGATTATACTGAATAAAATTCACATTCCTTTAAAACTTTTATCCAGATTTGACCAGAGATGCATATTTAGTTTATTTAAAAAAGAACAACCAGTCAGGAAGATGCAGGCAGTTCAAAAGGTAGATAGATATGGAGAAAAATAAACAGATTTTTTACATAGAATTAAGCATAACAGTTATGGCTCTAGATTGCAGGACAAATGTGTTTCAGGGGTTTGAAACATGCAAAATTCTCCCTCCGGACCACCCCTCAGCCATCCACATGTACTTTGTGCCCTGTCAGATTTTTGGGGTGCCCTGGTGTGTTTTGTGTGTGCTTATGAGGTCTGATAAAGTTAGCAAACCAAAGAAGTATTGAATTAGTCTTGATCTTGAGAAGGTTGGCACACCAGATCTATTGTTTCTACAGCACTGCGTTGCATCAGATAATCAGAAGTAGGCTGTACTATGCAGTCATTATTAGCATGTTTGATCAAGTTTAGCTAATTAATCCAGTCAATATGCTAATGAAGAATATCCATTTGAAAAGAAGTTGCGCTGTTAGATTTTTCATTGATATTCATCACATGCCTTTACATAGAACAATGCCACGGGCTTACTGATCAAGACACACACACACACACACACACACACACACACACACACACACACACACACACACACACACACACACACACACACACACTGAATATGATAAAAGATAAGGAGCGCTTCATAGAAAGCAGAATAATAAACTGCTGCAGTCAAGCGATAGCTGACACCACACACTGTCTAATTATCTGTGTCAAGTGCTGTTGACAATAAATGTATTCTCATTTAAAGCTAGAATCCTTAATTGAAACAATAACAAAGCGACCTCCCTGCCCCTATTTTGCTATAAAAAAAAAAAAACTAAGGGATGGGGCTGGAGAAATGTAACCACTCTCAAATTCATTGACGGCTCTATGGATGCGAGGACTGACCATCCATGATATCAAATGTATTAGGGATGTAACGATTCACCGATACACATCGGTCCACTGTGCAAATGTTTAAGGTATGAGTACATATGAGCCCAAACCGATCTAAATTAAGCATGCATTGATCAGAAAACCAATTAAAACATTCCAAATCGCAGGTTCACTAATGTTTTTTACTCCTATTGTTTTATTCAGAAAATACTTCTTATCTGTTGTGACTGAATCCTCCCCTTCAGTTCAGTAGCCTATTGAATTTATATGCATGTAACTGCATATGACTTGCATATGCATATGACAGTGGAACAGGTTGAGAGCTTCAAGTTCCTTGGTGTCTACATCACCAACAAACTATCATGGTCCAAACACACTAAGATAGTTGTGAAGAAGGCACGACAAAGCCTATTCCCCCTCAGTAGACTGAAAAGATCTGGCATGGGTCCTCAGATCCTCAAAGGTTCTTGCAGCTGCACCATCCTAACTGGTTGCATCACTGCCTGGTATGGCAACTGATCGGCCTCCGACCGCAAGGCAATACAGAGGGTAGTGCGTACGGCCCAGTATATCACTGGGGCCAAGCTTCCTGCCACCCAGGATCTCTATATCAGGCGGTGTCAGAGGAAGGCCCTAAAAATTGTCAAAGACTCCAGCCACCCTAGCCATAGACTTTTCTCTCTGCTACCACATGGCAAGTGGTACCGGAGCGCCAAGTCAAGGTCCAAAAGGCTTCTTAACAGCTTCTACCCCCAAGCCATAAGACTCCTGAACAGCTAATCAAAGGGCTACCCAGACCCCTTTGTTACCCTGCTGCTACTCTCTGTTTATAATCTATGCGTAGTCACTTTAACTCTACCTACATGCACATATTACCTCAATTACCTCAACTAACCGGTGCCCCCGCACATTGACTCTGTACCGGTACACCCTGTATATAGCCTCTCTTGTTATTTTACTGCTGCTGTTTAATTATTTGTTACTTTTATATTTATATTTTATATTTTTTGCTTATCTATTTTTTACTTAACACTTATTTTTTCTTAACTTCTTAAAGCATTGTTGGTTAAGGGGTTGTTGGTTAAAGTAAGTATTTCACTGTAAAGTATTTGGCGCATGTGACAAATAAAAATGTATTTGATATTTCCGATATATTTATTTTATATACAGTTGAAGTCGGAAGTTAGGTTGGAGTTATTAAAACTCGTTTTTCAACCACTCCACAAATTTCTTGTTAACAAACTTTAGTTTTGGCAAGTCGGTTAGGACAATTTTTTTAATTTTTCCAACAATTGTTTACAGACAGATTATTTCACTTATAATTCACTGTATCACAATTTCAGTGGGTCAGAAGTTTACATACACTAAGTTGACTGTGCCTTTAAACAGCTTGGAAAATTCCAGATAATGATGTCATGGCTTTAGAAGCTTCTGATAGGCTAATTGACATCATTTGAGTCAATTGGAGGTGTACCTGTGGATGTATTTCAAGGACTACCTTTAAACTCAGTACCTCTTTTCTTGATATCATGGAAAAATCTAAAATAAATCAGCCAAGACCTCAGAAAAAGAATTGTAGACCTCCACAAGTCTGGTTCATCCTAAACACCATGGGACCATGCAGCCGCCATACCGCTCAGGAAGGAGAGGCGTTCTGTCTCCTAGAGATGAACGTACTTTGGTGCGAAAAGTGCAAATCAATCCCAAAACAACAGCAAAGGACCTTGTGAAGATGCTGGAGGAAACAGGTACAAAAGTATCTATATCCACAGTAAAACGAGTCCTATATTGACATAACCTGAAAGGCCGCTCAGCAAGGAAGAGGCCACTGCTCCAAAACCGCCATAAAAAAGCCAGACTACGGTTTGCAACTGCACATGGGGACAAAGATCGTACTTTTTGGAGAAATGTCCTCTGGTCTGATGAAACAAAAATAGAATTGTTTGGCCATAATGACCATCATTATGTTTGGAGGAAAAAGGAGGAGGCTTGCAAGCCGAAGAACACCTTCCAAACCGTGAAGCACGGGAGTGGCAGCATCATGTTGTGGGGGTGCTTTGCTGCAGGAGAGACTGGTGCACTTCACAAAATAGATGTCATCATGAGAGAGGAAAATTATGTGGATATATTGAAGCAACATCTCAAGACATCAGTCGGGAAGTTAAAGCTTGGTTGCAAATGTGTCTTCCAAATGGACAATGACCCCAAGCATACTTCCAATGTTGTGGCAAAATGGCTTAAGGACAACAAAGTCAAGGTATTGGAGTGGCCATCACAAAGCCCTGACCTCAATCCTATAGAAAATTTGGGGCAGAACTGAAAAAGCGTGTGCGAGCAAGGCCTACAAACCTGACTCAGTTACACCAGCTCTGTCAGGAGGAATGGGCTAAAATTCACCCAACTTATTGTGGGAAGCACATTTGACCCAAGTTAAAAAAATTAAAGGCAATGCTACCAAGTACTAATTGAGTGTATGTAAACTTCTGACCTACTGGGAATGTGATGAAAGAAATAAAAGCTGAAAAAAATCATTCTCTCTACTATTATTCTGACATTTCACATTCTTAAAAAAAAGTGGTGATCCTAACTGACCTAAGACAGGGAATTTTTACTACTATTAAATGTCAGGAATTGTGAAAAACTGAGTTTAAATGTATTTGGCTAAGGTGTAAGTAAACTTCTGACTTCAACTGTATATACATTTGCAAACATTTCTAAAACCCTGTTTTTGCTTTGTCATTATGGGGTATTGTGTGTAGATTGATGTGGGGGAAAAAATGATTAAACCCATTTTAGAATAAGGTTGTAATGTAACAAAATGTGGAAAAAGTCAAGGGGTCTGAAAACTGTATAAGTCACTGTATAAGTCACTGATGCCCAAAGTGCGGGAAGCACAGCTGTGTGCGCAAACAAGAGGCCAGTTCTGATAGGCTATTCGTAAATATTGCACCTTCAGCATTCAGATGCTTGTAAAATGGCATTCCCAATGTCAAATCATAGGCTTTAGTTGTTGAGTGACAATGTAATTTGCTGGGTCATTGTTCCCAAATGCGCTGTAGAAAATGGTGTTTTACCCAGTAGCGGTTCGTGGGTAAAATAACAGGAGAAGCCAAGCCCCCGCCCCAAAAAAGCCATATTACAACCTATGTGTTGTGATAATTGCGTTGTTTGCTCTATAAATCAAATCAAATCAAGTTTATTTTATATAGCCCTTCGTACATCAGCTAATATCTCGAAGTGCTGTACAGAAACCCAGCCTAAAACCCCAAACAGCAAGCAATGCAGGTGTAGAAGCACGATTAGTTCATATGCCTTTGTTAGGCCTAAAGGCCGAGACAGTAAGATAGTGGTAGAATAAATTGAACCACACCTTTTTATTTTATCACAAAACCAGATAGCAACCTCTCTCTGGTGAAGTCAACAAAGCATATTGCATGTACAGTAACAGCCAGTCGCATGACCTGCAGCATGGTCTAGCAAGTTAATGTTTCCGACATTTTTGGACCCCTAAACAACTATTGATTTAGAACCACAGAGAATTAACGCAAGTCGCAAAGAAAACAGGAGCTGCCTCCACTATTCCAGCACCATTTCAGCTTTAACATTTCAACATCATCAAATCACCTATGCTTAGTCTAATAGAGTGACAACTAAAAGATACCAAAAAACTTTAGTCCAATCAACGTAAGCCAAATATGATGTGGCTGTCCATGGTTCTGATTTGTGTGCGCATTTCGTGCAAGTAGAAAAACATTTCCTCCTCTCTTTCATGTTGATGACACACTCTGACATACAGTACACGCTTTTAGTTTTTGTTGTCCTAGGCTACCTGGCTAAAATTCTTGCTCGCTAGCCTAACTAGCAACGTTAGTTAGTTAACATTAGCCTTCTACATCTAGCTACATATTGAACTTCCATCCACAGGCCAGGGGCACAACAATGTATGAATTAATAGTTGGATCAGAATCGCCGTTATAATCATTGGCCAGTACGGAGAATTAAGTAAAACCATGAGTCCAAATCCCTATCTCCATCCATTGCCAATTTAGGAAAGGGGCTATTTTAGCTAGCTGGCTAGCTAGTCACCAGAGGACAACACAGCGAGATGCAACAATTCAAGTTTTTCTGTCAGTGACGTATGCTGTCAATGGGATTTGATAGGAGTGACCCCAAATCCAAACTGGCTTCCCTAATCTGGTAAGAGGGGTGATAGATGCTCAGTCTGCCCAATGGCTCAGCTCAGGTGCCTACACAGACCATTGACACACATACGCACACACACTAACAGAGGGCCACTCAGATTAGAGAAGTAATGTCAGACATGTCTAGCTCAGAGGCCCAGCTCCTGATCTCCCTTCAGCAGCGTTCATTTAAAATGGCAAATGAATGTGTTCATTCAACTACAACACAACAGTTAATCAAACTGAATCGCATCAATTCGTTGCTCTAATCAAACCCGAATCACACCGAATCATTTCAAACTGAAACGTATCGTTCCTGTATCGGAGGGCATGCATTGTAGATGCGTAACAAATCGTTCATGAAAGGAGAGATGTACTTCCCTAAAATGTTTTGAGGCTGTATAGTGTTTGTTTACATTTACATTGTTTACAAACAATGCGGGGTCAAACAAGCTTACGTTTGGGGTTCTGATGGGGTACGACAGTTGGACTCCGCTCATGAGGCATTTATAAGTTATATTCTGCAAGAATACATTTGTAAATATTATTAATTTATACATCCGGAAATGGATGTAGCGACTAAGGATTCTAGCTTCAAGATGGAGGGTCCATAAGTATCTAAAAGGACCAAGTACCCTGTTTTGTCAAATGATCTAGCTTTAAATAAAGAAAGTCCATGTTTTGATTATAATATACTGAAGGGATGGTGTAAATGATTAGGTTCGCCGTTAGAAATGGTTAGCAGAAACATTAGAAGCACAGCGGGAGAGCCTCTACACTATGTGTAATGATCCCAGGAGGAAGTTGGAGTTAGTACCACTGATCATATCAACACAGGTATATAAACACATCCCATTTCATTTCCCACAGTCCTGGTTGGTTGGTAATGGATGTTTAGGAGAGGTGTTATGATACACACACACCCTATCATTAAGTGTGTGTGTGGGTGTGTGTGTGTGTAGATTCACAAAAGACCAAACAGAGACGTAAGAGCATCCAAGTGTTGTTTAGACGTAAACACGGATGTCTAATGTTAACACTGGCCAGACGCAGAGAGGAAGGCGTTGGCAGACGGAAGTGCTACCCAAACCTTCAACTAGGGGACCACCTGACAGTCTATACACTGATCCAGCTAATCAAGGGCTTTGTGATGAGGTCATCAGTGTGTTCGTGCCGGGCTAGAACAAAAAGTGTGCGCTGTCTGGTGGACCTCTGCGACAGGGTTGAGGAGCAATGGCACAGACCAGTCAAAACGGATCATCGTGACACATCACTCACGCCTCATCGCTGTCTGTCACTTCGTTGTCACCTTGTCATTTCTTGTTACATCACCGTGGTGTGATTGGGTGTGTGTGGGGTGCAGGCTATTTGGTTGACTTTCAAAGCTCTTTGTTCCAGTTTCTCTGAACAGTAACCATGAGAACATCTCGGAGAGAGGAGAGAGGAGAGGACGGGAGGGGAGGGGAGGAGGGATTGTGTGGCATTACTTAAAGATCATATCTGCATGTAAACCAGCCCTGCTACACAACCAACCTATCTACAGTATTACTGATGAGGAGCTCACTGAAACGGTTCTCACACACACACACGCACACATGCACACACACACACACACACAAAAACACACACACACACACGCACACATGCACACACACACACACACACAGTGAGTGCTAAACGGCCCTCTAGGACTGTGTGTCTGAGTGTGAGAAGAACCAAACAATGTGATGAGTGTGTCAATGACATGACTGGTCTATCACTTCAATGCCCTTCTCTTTCAATCTCTCTTTCTCAATCTCTTGGTCTCTGTCACACACGCGCTATCCTCCTCTCTCCCTCCACAGTCTGTCGTTGCTGAACCATGACTGCAGGCCCAGCTGTGTGATGCTGTTTGAGGGGGAAACGCTCCACCTCCGAGCCGTCAGAGACATGCGACCTGCTGAGGAGGTACGGTGTGTGATTTTGGTCGACTTGAGGCAGGATGCAAATAAAAACGGTGACCTCCCTCTGTCCCTTTCTCTAATTCGCTCTCTCTCTCTCTCTCTCTCTCTCTACCTAGTTAACTATTAGTTACATCGGTTCGTTGGCTCCTACCAGAGACAGACAGACTCAGCTAGAGGAGCAGTACCATTTCACCTGCCAGTGTCAACGATGCACCACTGCAGACATGGTAAGACCACAGCCACACACACAAACGCACTCGCTGTTCACTGTGTCAGCGTGATCTCAGCGTGATCTCAGCGTGATCTCGGTGTGGTCTCGGCGTGATCTCGGCGTGGTCTCGGCGTGATCTCGGCGTGGTCTCGGCGTGATCTCGGCGTGGTCTCGGCGTGATCTCGGCGTGGTCTCGGCGTGATCTCGGCGTGGTCTCGGCGTGGTCTCGGCGTGATGTCGGCATGGTCTCGGCGTGATGTCGGCGTGGTCTCGGCGTGATCTCAGCGTGGTCTCGGCGTGGTCTCGGCGTGGTCTCAGCTTGATCTCAGCGTGGTCTCGCCCTCTCTCCCGTGCTCTGCCTCTCCTCGCCCTCTCTCCCGTGCTCTGCCTCTTCTCGTCCTCTCTCCCGTGCTCTGCCTCTTCTCGCCCTCTCTCCCGTGCTCTGCCTCTTCTCGCCCTCTCTCCCGTGCTCTGCCTCTTCTCGCCCTCTCTCCCGTGCTCTAGCTCTTCTCGCCCTCTCTCCCGTGCTCTGCCTCTTCTCGCCCTCTCTCCCGTGCTCTGCCTCTCCTCGCCCTCTCTCCCGTGCTCTGCCTCTCCTCGCCCTCTCTCCCGTGCTCTGCCTCTCCTCGCCCTCTCTCCCATGCTCTGCCTCTCCTTGCCCTCTCTCCCGTGTTCTGCCTCTTCTCGCCCTCTCTCCCGTGCTCTGCCTCTTCTCGCCCTCTCTCCCGTGCTCTGCCTCTCCTCGCCCTCTCTCCCGTGCTCTGCCTCTCCTCGCCCTCTCTCCCGTGCTCTGCCTCTCCACGCCCTCTCTCCCGTGCTCTGCCTCTTCTCCCCTCTCTTCCGTGCTCTGCCTCTCCTCGCCCTCTCTCCCGTGCTCTGCCTCTTCTCGCCCTCTCTCCCGTGCTCTGCCTCTTCTCGCCCTCTCTCCCGTGCTCTGCCTCTTCTCGCCCTCTCTCCTGTGCTCTGTCTCTCCTGGCCCTCTCTCCCTCCACCTGTCTCTAAGTTCCCCGTCCTTATCAGGGGAAGAGGAAAAATAATACATCCACCACTTTCTACTTCAATACCGATCTCCATCCGTCTCCCTTTCTCGCTCTCCTTATCTTTCAGTCTGTCAGTCGTCCACCATCCCTCTCCACCTGTCAGCTCTGAGGCATGCTGTTGACTTGAACCAGCTTCTTATGACACAGAGTCAGTGCTCACTAGACGTTTTGATTGGCTGGTTTCAATTTTCACTCTGCTTTTAATGAACATGTGATTAACCCGCCATTTATTCAGCTCTCTCTCTCACACACACACACACACACACACACACACACACACACACACACACACACACACACACACACACACACACACACACACACACCTCTCTCATAAACAAATAATGATCTAGTATCAACAGTATGCCAGTTGTAATTTCACGGCCTGTTCAGCTTTCTGCTCTGTAATTAACACATTCACTTTATCAGCATAATAAAGTGTTTGTGAGGATAAAGACATTTCTTTTCAGAAGAATAATAGCATTCTCACTCCAAGGAGTAGCAAGACATAGAACAGTAGTCATTTCTTCCTCTCTGACCTATGTAAACTGGAAACCACATATCCTGAGGTTGCATTTATTGTAGCTGGGGATTTTAATAAGGCTAATTTGAAAACAAGGCTCACAAAATTTTATCAGCATATCGAATGCGCGACCCGGGCTGGAAAAATTCTGGATCATTGTTACTCTAACTTCCGCGACGCATGCAAAGCCCTCCCTCGCCCTCCTTTCGGCAAATCTGACCACAACTCCATTTTGTTGCTCGCAGCCTATAGACAGAAACTCAAACAGGAAACGTCCGTGCTCAGGTCTGTTCAACGCTGGTCCGACCAATTTGATTCCACGCTTCAAGATAGCTTCGATCACGTGGACTGGGATATGTTCCGGATAGCGTCGAACAACAACATTGATGTATACGCTGATTCGGTGAGCGAGTTTACTAGCAAGTGCATCGGTGATGTTGTACCCACGGCAACTATTAAAACCTTCCCCAACCAGAAACCATGGATTTATGGCAGCATTCGCGCATAACTGAAAGCGCGAACCACTGCTTTTAATCAGGACAAGGCGACCGGAAACATGACCGAATACAAACAGTGTAGCTATTCCCTCCGCAAGGCAATCAAACAAGCTAAGCGTCAGTATAGAGACAAAGTAGAGTCGCAATTCAACGGCTCAGATACGAGAGGTATGTGGCAGGGTCTACAGTCAATCACGGACTACAAAAAGAAAATCAGCCCCGTTGCAGACCCCGATGTCTTGCTCCCAGACAAACTAAACAACTTCTTTGCTCGCTTTGAGGACAATACAGTGCCACCGACACGGCCCACTACCAAAACCTGCGGGCTCTCTTTCACCGCAGCCAACGTGAGTAAAACATTTAAACGTGTTAACCCTCGCAAGGCTGCCGGCCCAGACGGCATCCCTAGCCGCGTCCTCAGAGCATGCGCAGACCAGCTGGCTGGTGTGTTTACAGACATATTCAATCAATCCTTATCCCAGTCTGCTGTTCCCACATGCTCCAAGAGGGCCACCATTGTTCCTGTTCCCAAGAAAGATAAGGTAACTGAGCTAAACGACTATCGCCCCGTGGCCCTCACTTCCGTCATCATGAAGTTTTTTGAGAGATTAGTCAAGGATCATTTGACCTCCACCCTACCTGACACCCTAGACCCACTTCAATTTGCTTACCGCCCCAATAGATCCACAGATGATGCAATTGCAATCACACTGCACACTGCCCTAACCCATCTGGACAAGAGGAATAGCTATGTAAGAATGCTGTTCATCGACTACAGCTCAGCATTTAACACCATAGTACCCTCCAAACTCGTCATTAAGCTTGAGGCCCTGGGTCTCGACCCCGCCCTTTAGCAACTGGGTCCTGGACTTTCTGACAGGACGCCCTCTCCTGTACTCCCTGTTCACCCATGACTGCGTGGCCTTGCACGCCTCCAACTCAATCATCAAGTTTGCAGATGACACTTCAGTGGTAGGCTTGATTACCAACAACGACGAGACAGCCTACAGGGAGGAGGTGAGGGCCCTCGGGGTGTGGTGTCAGGAAAATAACCTCACACTGAACATCAACAAAACAAAGGAGATGATCGTGGACTTCAGGAAACAGCAGAGGGAGCACCCCCCTATCCACATCGACGGGACAGTAGTGGAGAAGGTGGAAAGTTTTAAGTTCCTCGGCGTACACATCACGGACAAACTGAAATGGTCCACCCACACAGACAGCGTGGTGAAGAAGGCGCAACAGCGCCTCTTCAACCTCAGGAGGCTGAAGAAATGTGGCTTGTCACCAAAATCACTCACAAACTTTTACAGATGCACAATCGAGAGCATCCTGTCGGGCTGTATCACCGCCTGGTACGGCACCTGCTCCGCCCACAACCGTAAGGCTCTCTAGAGGGTAGTGAGGTCTGCACAACGCATCACCGGGGGCAAACTACCTGCATCACCGGGGGCAAACTACCTGCCCTCCAGGACACCTAAACCACCCGATGTCACAGGAAGGCCAAAAAGATCATCAAGGACAACAACCACCCGAGCCACTGCCTGTTCACCCCGCTATCATCCAGAAGGCGAGGTCAGTACAGGTGCATCAAAGCTTGGACCGAGAGACTGAAAAACAGCTTCTATTTCAAGGCCATCAGACTGTTAAACAGCCATCACTAACATTGAGTGGCTGCTGCCAACATACTGACTCAAATCTCTAACCACTTTAATAATTATAAATTGATGTAATAAATGTATCACTAGTCACTTTAAACAATGCCACTTTATATAATGTTTGCATACCCTACATTACGCATCTCATATGTATATACTGTACTCTATACCATCTACTGCATCTTGCCTATGCCGTTCGGCCATCGCTCATCCATATATTTACATGTACATATTCTTATTCATTCCTTTACACTTGTGTGTAAAAGGTAGTTGTTGTGAAATTGTTAGATTACTTGTTAGATATTACTGCATGGTCGGAACTAGAAGCACAAGCATTTCGCTACACTCGCATTAACATCTGCTAACCATGTGTATGTGACCAATAAAATTTGATTTGATTTGATCTCTCACACACACACACACACGCTCCCACCACCCGCGAAAGGCTGTAATTAAGAAGTATAATTTCATGCTCCAAGGCCATCGCCACGGAGACTAGGCTGGGATGTGCAATGGAGTCGAGTTATTAAAACGATGGAAGTGAGGAGATGGAGAGAGCGAGAGGACAGGAAGAAGGCAGGGGGGAGAAAGGGGGTGTAGATTGAACAGTGTTTTCTATAATGATCCCGGTTGAATCATACACAGGAACCACCCAGCTCATCATCTATCTCAGTGTAGTGATTGAAGTGGAGCAGCTGTAGCAGGGCTTGAACCAGCAACGCCAGACAGTGCATTTACAGCCAGTCCTCTTGGTAGAAGCTGGTGTGAGGGATCAGAAGAGCACGCATCTCCAGGGTATTCATTGATGGATAGTGATTTGATTTGCCCAAGTTGCTTCTCTCGCTCATTCCTTCTCTCCTGATCTCTCTCTCCTGATCTCTCTCTCTTGTTCTCTCTATCTCTCACCCGCTCCCTATTTTCTATCAGAAAAAGCTTTTCAATCTACTGGAAAGTTGGCTTTTGAGATTGACTCGTATTGTCTTCTTCAGTCTTTGTAGTGTGTGTGTGTGTGTGCGCGCGTGAGTGTGTGTGTAGTGATGTGATGCCTAAGGCTTGCAGGCAGATCTCTTTGTGAGCTATTGTTCACCTGCACAGAGAAACACTAACAGTAGCCAGCAGTGCTGTCACACAGAGATGTATTGTAGGAGGCACAGAAAAAACAACGCCTCACTATAATACGTCTACACACACACACACACACACACACACACACACACACACACACACACACACACACACACACACACACACACCTTAAAAGCCTTGATTTGCATAATGTTTGGCTTCAGAAGCTGCCACTTGGCAGACACTGCAATTAACAACATTCAAGACACAAGGCATGATGGGATTTCTTCTGAGTCAACACCAATGTAATCTATCCCCAAAGCCTGTCACACACATACATACATACACACTGACCAAAGCAGTAGAGAAACATACGTGTTGTCTCGGATCACATTCTCATGTGGCCAATCCCACTGACAGGCTGCAAACCACACACACACACACACACACACACACACACACACACACACACACACACACACACACACACACACACACACACACACACACACACACACACACACACACACACACACACACACACACACACACACACACACACAGACAAGCACACACACACACACACACACAGACAAGCACACACAGAGACAAGCACAGCAGGACACACACACTGCAGACATCATTATCAGCAACGTCCATTGTTCTTCCCTGAGAGAATGGCTAAGGCTTACCGGCATCCTCTTTCTCTCCCTTTCTCTACCTCTCTTTCACAACCTCTCCCCTACTCTCATCCTGTCTCCCTCACTTTCTCTACCTCTCTTTCACAACCTCTCCCCTACTCTCATCCTGTCTCCCTCACTTTCTCTACCTCTCCCCTACTCTCGTCCTGTCTCCCTCACGTTCTCTACCTCTCTTTCACAACCTCTCCCCTACTCTCATCCTGTCTCCCTCACTTTCTCTACCTCTCTTTCACAACCTCTCCCCTACTCTCATCCTGTCTCCCTCACTTTCTCTACCTCTCTTTCACAACCTCTCCCCTACTCTCATCCTGTCTTCCTCACTTTCTCTACCTCTCCCCTACTCTCGTCCTGTCTCCCTCACGTTCTCTACCTCTCTTTCACAACCTCTCCCCTACTCTCATCCTGTCTCCCTCACTTTCTCTACCTCTCTTTCACAACCTCTCCCCTACTCTCATCCTGTCTCCCTCCCTTTCTCTACCTCTCTTTCACAACCTCTCCCCTACTCTCATCCTGTCTCCCTCACTTTCTCTACCTCTCTTTCACAACCTCTCCCCTACTCTCGTCCTGTCTCCCTCACTTTCTCTACCTCTCTTTCACAACCTCTCCCCTACTCTCGTCCTGTCTCCCTCACTTTCTCTACCTCTCTTTCACAACCTCTCCCCTACTCTCATCCTGTCTCCCTCACTTTCTCTCGCCTCTCTCCATCCCTGGTTCCTTCTCCCTACTTGTCTCTCCTCCCTATCTCTCTTTCTTTCTCTCTCTCCCTCCCTCTCTCTTTCCATGGTCAATAGTTCATTAGGTGTGACTAGGGCTGTGGCGGTCATGACATTTCGTCAGCCGGTTATCGTCATGCAAAAGACCGCCGGTCTCACGGTAATTGACAATTCATTAACATAAACACGTTCAGCATCTCCGGGCCTCCGAGCATACAAACCACTGATGCGAGCCTTTGGAACATCTACGTTTTTTAAAAGCCTAATAAATCAATTTAATATACACCGTCACAATAAATCCGTAATTTATTTTAGTGAGGTCTAAAGAAACATTACGATATTAAGAAAATGGATTTCAGAAGAACAGAATAGGAGTTGGCCTACTGTGTGTTATCTGGCTATTCTCCATTGTTCATTTAGCTGACAAGATAGGCTTATAAGTCCCGTGCCATTATTTTATATTATATCATTTTATAGTAAGAAGAATATAATTTAACTTAGCTGAATAAAATAGAAAGGATATTTTTCCCATTATGGAGCGAGTGCCCATATGAAATGGCTATAATGAGTGTAAAAGTGATCAGGCTTTGAAACAACAACATCTACAGCAACCATGTTTTCCACTGTTTCAACCTGCTGTTCAACTAATAAGTGTTTGATGTGATTTTTTTGTATTTGCATTCATGTCAGAGTGGTTCGAGGGACAATAGAGTCCAGAGTACCAGGCCATTAGGACCTGATGGTAGTTAGCAAGTTGGGTACTACCAAAGCATGTCCAGAGTACTTAAAAGGAGATTTCCTGGGACACTACGTTCACAAGGAATTATAATGCGGTCATGACTGCCGGCGTGGCAGTAATATGGTCACCGCAACAGCCCTAGGTTTAACACCGGTCTCTATGATATATATCACATTGGGGTTAAGGTTCACTAAACACTGGTAATTGTAACGGACTCAAACTAGTCAGAGGATCATGCACATATGAGGAGTTGTTGTTTCTGTCTGTCAAACTAGACAAAGGAACAAGATCATTCTGGCAGCTTCCTCTCGTTCTGCATTCGTCTATGACACTTTCAGAAGACACACACAGCACTGGGTGATGAATACTGCAAAGCTGACACGCATTGATGTCAGTTCAAAAACAGGGAAGCAGGCCTGGGGGATTTTAGCTGTCGCCTCTTATCTTCTCTCTGTGTGTGTGTCTGTTAACTGTTCAGTGTATGCTAGCAGGTACCCAGCACTACCTTCTCTCTCTTGTGTGTTTGCAGCCAGGCTCTAGTTTGGTAACATTTTTACAATACATCTTTACTTCAGAAAAAAAGTCCCACGAAAGGGCTGTTGCATTGACCATATTACCGCGACACTGGCAGTCATGAGTCAGGACCGCAGTAAAACTCTACGTGACCATTGAGTCAAGGGGATCCTGTCTCATGCACTCCGGACATGCGTTAGTAATACCCAACTCACTAACGGTTATCAGGTCTCAGGGCTTTATTGTCCCTCTATGAATGCAAATGAAATCATCAAAACGGTTTGCGTTTTTAAAACTCACCTCACTATGATGGAGCAATTGGAAGAAGAAACAGTTTGAAAACTGAGTGGAGAACATGTGTCATTGTGTATGCTGTTTCAAAGCCTAACACAACGAAATGGGCAGCGCTTTCTAAGGTGATGAATAATTCAAAACAGCCATATGCATATTAGGGCTTATGCATAAACATAGGCCTATATATGAACCCAAAACCGAAAGAAAACCTGAATTAAATTAATGATTGTGCTGTTATACAATGCGTAGCCTACCGCATATTACACACAGCTGAAAGACATAAAAAAATACACAGATTTAATGTCTTTGGTACATAATTGCTTTAGCCTAAATTAAACAAATTCAGATGTAGCCTACAAGTATAGTGAATTTGTATTTGGTTGTCATAATTCATAGGCCGACATATTTACCTTTTATCTACAGAATATCTCACCCCTGTGCGTTTCCGTCTCCTCCCCTCTCCTACATTCCTTTCTCAAGCGCGCAGAGAAGAGGCGCTGTCAACAGTTTAATGAAATATGTTTCATTGTGATGTTCCCGAACAGATTTCACTTGGTTTCCCAATATTAAGCACTGGGTAGCTGCAGGAACAGGGTTGGAGAGCCCATAGCATATAGAGTTTGGGTGTAATATCACTTGTCGCACAGCGAGAGGTTGCATGCTCCTCAAACAGTGGTTGATGCATGGAGTGAAATAACCTGAGTAGCCTACATAAGTGGGAAATGAACCAGCAGGAAAGTGGCCTCTGTTCGCTATAGGAGTGCATACAGATAGCATGTATTTCCCCCATGCTCCTGTTCCTGCCCATTTGATAATGGACCTATCTAGATCTAAACCAATGTTACATATTAGTAAAGAAACTTTTATTTGCCTATAGTCTGATGGGTGAAAATATGATCACTTGATGAGAGAACAGGGTGTGCAGCCTGACCCAAGGAACCTAGTTCCAGCTTTTTTTTGTGCCTTTGTCAAATCATCAGTAGCCTATAGTGGCATCATGCAGCCCATATATGTTTTGATTTCTAAGCCATTCTAAGGTTTGTATCATTCACAACTGAAGTTGCCAAATGACTTTAAATCTAGCGTATAGGACCTGTTTCAAATGATCACTTTTACACTCAACATAACCATAGAGTAGGCCAACTCATATTCTGTTCTTCTGAAATACATTTTCTTCATATCATAATATTTCTTTAGACCTGCCTAAAATAAATCCTGGATTTCTTGTGATGGTGTATATTAAATTGATTTATGAAACTTAAAAAAAAAAAAAATGTATATGTTATAAAGGCGCCCATCAGCGGCTTGTATGCGTGGAGACCTGGAGATGCTGAACATGATTAATTAAACATTTCATGACCGCCACAGCCCCATTCCCAAATACCAAAACCTTGTCAATATTTGGTCCAACTGACACTGTAGTGTTAGTCTGCCTCAGCCATCAGCCCCATAATGTAGGGAGTCACCCCCATACCATGGAAAGAGCTCTGAAACCCAATGATCATTTAATATGAAGCAGCTACACGGTGCCCGGTTCTGACTGTGGCTGTCAGTGTCTGTTATTGTCCTCTTTAAACTAGCAGGCCTAGAGCAGCTTTACACATCCACACACACACACACGCACACACACACGCACACCACACACACCACACACACCACACACCACACACACACACCACACACACACATACCACACACACCACACACACCCACACCACACACACCCACACCACACACACACACCACACACACACACACACACACACACACACAGATTGCTTGGGTTCGCCGTTACCACAGATAGTCAGTCAGTATTATGGTTCTGGGCTTTGACACCTGCTGACAGCCTCGGGTTTGAGAAAGAAGTAGAGAGTGGGAAGGATAGAGGGAGAGAGAGACAAGAGGATGGAGAGAAATAGGCTAAGATGCGTTCTGCCTGCAGTGTATGGTGGTGATGACAAGCTACCTTGAGCTCTCAGCCAAACATGAGCTCCAAGTTAACATACAGCCAGTGTTTTCCATTAGTCCACAATTGTTTGCAGAATTGTTTTGCATTTTCCATTTCCAGTTGTCCTTCAAGACCCATTTCACCACATAAAACAAACAAAAAAATGTTACTAAGTCTGTCAACCTTGAGTGCCACAGGGGACTGCTATCTGGAAATTCTTAAATAGTAGTAAATAGTTTATAGTAATAGATTATATATAGTCGAAGGTTCTGAAGAAGTACTCTGAGTACCACAATGATCGTGTTTTGATCATGTTTATGTTTATAAGACATTTATAAGCAGCTAGCCTTTCTTCAACATCTCCAATTTAAGCCGACTAGAAAGTGTGTGCCCTCAGGCCTGGAGGGAAGAAAAAGTCATTCCGCTACCCAAGAATAGTAAAGCCCTCTTTACTGGCTCAAATAGCAAACCAATCAGCCTGGTACCAACCCTTAGTCAACTTCTGGAAAAATGGTGTTTGACCAGATACAGTGCTATTTTACAGTAAACAAATGATCAACAGACTTTCAGCATGCTTATAGGGAAGGACATTCAACAAGCACAGCACTTACACAAATGACTAATGATTGGCTGAGAGAAATTGATGATAGAATGAGTGTTTGGTTAGACTTCAGTGCGGCTTTTGACATTTTCGATCATAGTCTGCTGTTGGAAAAACGTATGTGTTATGGCTTTATACCCCCTGCTATATTGTAGATAAAGAGTAAAGATAACAGAACACAAAGGGTGTTCTTTAATGGAAGCCTTTCCAACAAAGTCCAGGTAGAATCAGGAATTCCCCAGGGTAGCTGTTTAGGCCCCTTACTTTTTTCAATCTTTACTAACGACATGCCACTGGTTTTGAGTAAAGCCAGTGTGTCTATGTTTGCGGATGACTCAACACTATACACGTCAGCTACTACAGCAACTGACATGACTGCAACACTTAACAAAGAGCTGCAGGTAGTTTCGGTATGGTGGCAAGGAATAAGTTAGTCCTAAATATTTCTAGAACTAAAAGCATTGTATTTGGGACAAATCATTCACTAAACCCTAAACCTCAACTACATCTCGTAATGAATAATGTGGATATTGAGTAAGTTGAGGTGACTAAACTACCAACTACCAGTTACCATGGATTGTAAACTGTCATGGTCAAAACATGTTGATACAACAGTAGCTAAGATGGGGAGAAGGCTGTCCATAATAAAGCGATGCTCTGCCATCTAAACAACACTATCAACAAGGCAGGTCCTGCAGGCCTAGTGTTGTCGCACCTTGACTACTGTTCAGTCGTGTGGTCAGGTGCCACAAAGAGGGACTTAGGAAAATTGCAGTTGGTTCAGAACAGGGCAGCACGGCTGGCCCTTAAAAGTACACGGAGAGCTAACATTAATGATATGCATGTCAATCTCTCATGGCTCAAAGTGGAAGAGAGATTGTCATCACTGCTTATTTTTGTAAGAAGTGTTGACAAGCTGAATGCAACGAGCTGTCTGTTTAAACTAATAACCCACAGCATTGTACACCCATGCATACCCCACAAGACATGCCACCAGAGGTCTCTTCACAATCCCCAAGTCCAGAATAGGAGGCGCACAGTACTATATAGAGCCATGACTACATGGAACTCTATTCCACATCAGGTAACTGATGCAAGCAGTAGAATCAGATTGAAAAAACAGGTATAAATACACCTTATGGAACAGCGGGGACTGTGAAGAGACACAAAAGTACACACGCATACATTGTAATATTGTTGTATGGTGGTATTATACATTTTGTATTGTAGAGATGTAGTGGTGTAATAATGTTTTATGATGTACTGTTTTATCTTTTGTTTTAGATGTAATGTAAGTGTTTTAATGTGTTTGGACCCCAGGAAGACTAGCTGCTGCCCTGGGGATCCCTAATAAATACAAATACGAACACTAACTGTCCCATGATGCTAACAGCATCTACTGTAACTATATGGTCCCTGACCCTCTCTCCTCCTCTCTCCATGGCCAGGACCCCATGATGCTGTGTGGGGAGGAGGAGGCCTGGACCCCCCTGAGAGAAGCGATCCCCAGGTTGGAGAACCTACAGACACATGGTGGTATCCTTTACACAAGAATCACCCATGACAATATGTCACAACGTTAAAATGTATGATTAAACAAATATGCGCTCGCACACACACACACCACATCTCATCTGTCCATTTTATGCTCTCTATTTTAGTCCAGTCATAATTATCTCTGTCAATCTAGTGCTCTTTCTCCCTCTCCTCCCGCTCTCTCTTTCTCCCTCTCCTCCCTCTCTCTTTCCCTCCCTCACCTCCCGCTCTCTCTTTCTCCCTCTCCTCCCTCTCTTTCTGGTGTGCCCTTAACTCCGTCTCCAGACTGGAATGAGCTCTTATATGAGTGTAGTTCTCTGCTGGCTCCAGTGGGTGGCGCTGTCCCCGCAGTCCCTGATGGTAATGTGTACCGTCTCAGGGTGACTGACTTAGCCCTGGACGCCTGCATCAACCTGGCCCAATGGGACACAGCACTGGCCTATGGCACCATCACCCTGGAGCCTTACAGGTGGGTGTGTGAATGTCAGAAATGACATGTTGTGTAAAGTGAATAAAGGTGGTAAGTCTGTGTGTTGTAGCCAATGTCATCGAGTGACCCATGATACACTCTGCTCCTTATTGCATGGTTACACTGTTTCAGTCTCTACCAGACATTAAACACAAAGAGAAATTCATACAATGAAAGCATATCCAAACGCACTTCAGCCCAGCTTGGACAAAAAGGGGAATCAATTTGAGACAGCACAGGATCATTTTGATCTGGATTAAATTAAATTATTTGAAAAACTAGGCCCGGGGCATTAGCATATATATATATATATATATGAAATAAATTCTAGTAGACGTAGCTAGCCCACAAAATATCTGATCATTTTTACACATAGGACGTAACAGACTAAAGATTGTTTGAGTTCCTAATCTTGTTTCCATGTCGAGGGAAATAGATGTACTGTAAGTTGTAGTGCAAAAAGTTGTAGTGCAAAGTATATTTATTAAACAGGGTTTGGGGTCGAGGGTTAGGGGTCGAGGGTTAGAAGGTTTGGGTTAGAGTTGGGGGCAGGGTTAGGGTTCAGGGTTAAAAGGTTTGGGGTAAAGGGTTAGAGTTGGGGGCAGGGTTCAGGGTTAAAAGGTTTGGGGTAAAGGGTTAGAGTTGGGGGCAGGGTTAGGGTTCAGGGTTAAAAGGTTTGGGGTAAAGGGTTAGAGTTGGGGGCAGGGTTCAGGGTTAAAAGGTTTGGGGTAAAGGGTTAGAGTTGGGGGCAGGGTTCAGGGTTAAAAGGTTTGGGGTAAAGGGTTAGAGTTGGGGGCAGGGTTAGGGTTCAGGGTTAAAAGGTTTGGGGTAAAGGGTTAGAGTTGGGGGCAGGGTTAGGGTTCAGGGTTAAAAGGTTTGGGGTAAAGGGTTAGAGTTGGGGGCAGGGTTAGGGTTCAGGGTTAAAAGGTTTGGGGTAAAGGGTTAGAGTTGGGGGCAGGGTTAGGGTTCAGGGTTAAAAGGTTTGGGGTAAAGGGTTAGAGTTGGGGGCAGGGTTAGGGTTCAGGGTTAAAAGGTTTGGGTTAAAGGGTTAGAGTTGGGGGCAGGGTTAGGGTTCAGGGTTAAAAGGTTTGGGGTAAAGGGTTAGAGTTGGGGGCAGGGTTAGGGTTCAGGGTTAAAAGGTTTGGGGTAAAGGGTTAGAGTTGTGTTTAGGCTTTAGTGCAGGGTTGGGGTCAATTCCTTTTCAATTCAGTCAATTCAGGAAGTGAACAGAAAATCCAATATCAATTCCAACTTTCCTCATTGCCTCCTATGAGAAATTGACTGAATTGAAATAGAATTGGCCCCAACCCTGGTTTGGGTTAGGGATTAGGATTTAGGAGTTAGGGTTTAAGGTTAGTGTTAGGGGTTAGGGGTTAGAGGCTAGGGTTTAGACATGCCCGGTATAGCACCCTCTGCAGGAGCAGTCCCCATCGGCATTCCTGCAGGCTCAAACGGGGGGGGGGGGGGGGGTCTCAGTCTTGTTGAAGAGGGCCTTGTTGAAGATGGGCACATGACCCTGGGCACAATGATCTGGAACAAACACAGACATTACATTGGGGTGAATAATAGGCTCACAAGTGAAGCATGTCAGTTAATAGTCAGTATAAGGGTTTGAGTTAGGGCTAAGGACCATGGGCGTTTCATTGCTCAACCGGTGACTTAGCCTGATCATAATGATCAGATCATATGACACACAGTATAAGGGTCTTTCTATAAACTACGGTACCAGTGAGGATTTCATAACACTGGACAACTTGTTACAGCTGTTGAGAAGTCATTGAAAATAATATAATTTTTGAGATTCTTAAGATATAAGGCGGGAACATAGTCAATACAATTCACGAGTTGATTTAAAACCTATGTTTAAAACCCTTTATCGTGGTTGGTGTCTTGACTGATTTGTCCGAAATCGTGTGACATAAAACATAACTTTTCCGTCCTTGCATTTATGGCTGTGTAAGTTGTCGTTATATCATATATTAGGCATTAATCCGTTAAATTAGACATTGAACTTCAACCCTGTAAGAATTCTGGATCTAGCTGTGGTGCAGTTTTTTATATAGAGATCTCAGAAATGCGGTGTAACTATGTAACATTTAGTGTCTCCTAATGTTACGGGTTGAAAACAGTTTTCACGGTCACACAAATCCAAAATAAGAAATGCGATTGAAAAATCAAATGCTTCTAACCGAAAGAGTCACCCTACCTTGATACTTAAAACCTAAATCGATACTGTCATTAACGTGGCTCTTCAATATTTACGCATAATACAGCTTTTTAACTACGCCGGGATACATCTTCATCATCTGATCCAGGAACTAATTTTCTGAATGACAGCCAAGTGACGAACAGCTGTTGTGATGATTTAACAGAGAAAGTTTTACAGTAATGAGTTCCTTGTTTTCATATGTTGACAAAAACATTTTGTTTCCCATGTTACAACTGCAATGTTAAACAACACAAGGGGCTTTGAAATAGCCTACTTTAACTTTGATTTTGGAGCTCAGAAATTCAAGTTCTGGAATAGGCCTACCTTGAAAATCATACATTTCCTAAATGTGGTGCTTTAAAAGTACTTGTTATTATTATAGCCAATTTACAAGTTCTCCTGCTCCCTTAAAATTCTCAGTGATTTCATTTTTGATCCGTTTTTGTGAGGCCTCGTGTTTGTTTCCCGCCGCTTCTATTGAAGGGTGTTGTGCTAGCTACTATGTTGTGGTAAAACCATGTGCGGTTATTATGATGACAACATCTAATGTTGACTTCCACTTGGCTTTCCCATACAAATCCTTCCATTAAAAAAGGAACCTGGTTTTTGGTCACTTTCTTATTACAAAAACAGCGATGCTGAGATGAATGCTACCACTATTCATGGCTTTATTATGTGTGCCTACGTCAGCCACATAGGCTACAGAAAAATGTATCCAATCTATTTAGTTCGGCAATGTCCACAATATTTGCACATGTTTTAGAATATAATAAAAATTGGAATATCAAGGCCTTAAACTGCATTATTCTTAAAATGCTCATGGCCTACTTTTTCTTTTACACTTTTTGCATGCTTTTTGGGGGTAGGGGGGTTCTGTATTAGGCCCTATATGTACAATTATAGGGCCTAATACATCAATTATAATATTTTATAAACTGGGTGGTTCGAGCCCTGAATGCTGATTTGGCTGACAGCCGTGGTATATTAGATCATATACCACGGGTATGACAAAACATTTATTTTTACTGCTCTAATTACATTGGTTACCAGTTTATAATAGCAGTAATACACCTCAGGGGTTTGTGGTATGTTGGCCATGTACCACACCCCCTCGTGCCTTATTGCTTAAGTATAACATTGATGTCTTTGAAAATTACAAATAAGTGCTTGAAAAATCAAATCAAATCAAATGTATTTATATAGCCCTTCTTACATCAGCTGATATCTCAAAGTGCTGTACAGAAACCCAGCCTAAAACCCCAAACAGCAAGCAATGCAGGGTGTAGAAGCACGGTGGCTAGGAACAACTCCCTATAAAGGTCAAAACCTAGGAAGAAACCTAGAGGTACCAGGCTATGAGGTGTGGCCAGTCCTCTTCTGGCTGTGCCGGGTGGAGATTATAACAGAACATGGCCAAGATGTTCAAATGTTCATAAATGACTAGCATGGTCAAATAATAATAATCACAGTAGTTGTCGAGGGTGCAACAAGTCAGCACCTCAGGAGTAAATGTCAGTTGGCTTTTCATAGCCGATCATTAAGAGTATCTCTACCGCTCCTGCTGTCTCTAGAGAGTTGAAAACAGCAGGTCTGGGACAGGTAGCACGTCCGGTGAACAGGTCAGGGTTCCATAGCCGCAGGCAGAACAGTTGAAACTGGAGCAGCAGTACGGCCAGGTGGACTGGGGACAGCAAGGAGTCATCATGCCAGGTAGTCCTGAGGCATGGTGCTAGGGCTCAGGTCCTCCGAGAGAGAGAGAGAAAGAGAGAAAGAGAGAATTAGAGAGAGCATACTTAAATTCACACAGGACACCGGATAAGACAGAAGAAGTACTCCAGATATAACAGACTGACCCTAGCCCCCCCCCCCCCCCCCGACACATAAACTACTGCAGCATAAATACTGGAGGCTGAGACAGGAGGGGTCAGGAGACACTGTGGCCCCATCCGATGATACCCCCGGACAGGGCCAAACAGGCAGGATATAACCTCACCCACTTTGCCAAAGCACAGCCCCCACACCACTAGATGGATATCTTCAACCACCAACTTACCATCCTGAGACAAGGCCGAGTATACCCGCAAAGATCTCCGCCACGGCACAAACCAAGGGGGGCGCCAACCCAGACAGAAGATCACGTCAGTGACTCAACCCACTCAAGTGATGCACCCCTCCTAGGGACAGCATGGAAGAGCACTAGTAAGCCAGTGACTCAGCCCCTGTAATAGGGTTAGAGGCAGAGAATCCCAGTGGAGAGAGGGGAACCGGCCAGGCAGACACAGCAAGGGCGGTTGGTTGCTCCAGAGCCTTTCCGTTCACCTTCACACTCCTGGGCCAGACTACACTCAATCATATGACCCACTGAAGAGATGAGTCTTCAGTAAAGACTTAAAGGTTGAGACCGAGTCTGCGTCTCTCACATGGGTAGGCAAACCATTCCATAAAAAATTGAGCTCTATAGGAGAAAGCCCTGCCTCCAGCTGTTTGCTTAGAAATTCTAGGGACAATTAGGAGGCCTGCGTCTTGTGACCGTAGCGTACGTGTAGGTATGTACAGCAGGACCAAATCGGAAAGATAGGTAGGAGCAAGCCCATGTAATGCTTTGTAGGTTAGCAGTAAAACCTTAAAATCAGCCCTTGCCTTAACAGGAAGCCAGTGTAGGGAGGCTAGCACTGGAGTAATATGATCAAATTTTTTGGTTCTAGTCAGGATTCTAGCAGCCGTATTTAGCACTAACTGAAGTTTATTTAGTGCTTTATCCGGGTAGCCGGAAAGTAGAGCATTGCAGTAGTCTAACCTAGAATTTAAAAAAGCATGGATTCATTTTTTTGCATCATTTGTGGACAGAAAGTTTCTGATTTTTGCAATGTTACGTTGATGGAAAAAAGCTGTCCTTGAAACAGTTTGATATGTTCGTCAAAAGAGAGATCAGCGTCCAGTGTAATGCCGAGGTCCTTCACAGTTTTATTTGAGACGACTGTACAAACATCAAGATTAATTGTCAGATTCAACAGAAGATCTCTTTGTTTCTTGGGACCTAGAACAAGCATCTCTGTTTTGTTCGAGTTTAAAAGTAGAAAGTTTGCAGCCATCCACTTCCTTATGTCTGAAACACAGGCTTCTAGCGAGGGCAATTTTGGGGCTTCATTATTTCATTGAAATGTACAGCTGTGTGTCATCCGCATAGCAGTGAAAGTTAACCTTATGTTTTCGAATGACATCCCCAAGAGGTAAAATATATAGTGAAAACAATAGTGGTCCTAAAACGGAACCTTGAGGAACAACGAAATTTACAGTTGATTTGTCAGAGGACAAACCATTCACAGAGACAAACTGATATCTTTCCGACAGATAAGATCTAAACCAGGCCAGAACTTGTCCGTTTAGACCAATTTGGGTTTCCAATCTCTCCAAAAGAATGTGGTGATCGATGGTATCAAAAGCAGCACTAAGGTCTAGGAGCACGAGGACAGATGCAGAGCCTCGGTCTGACGCCATGAAAAGGTAATTTACCACCTTCACAAGTGCAGTCTCAGTGCTATGATGGGGTCTTAAACCAGACTGAAGCATTTCGTATACATTGTTTGTCTTCAGGAAGGCAGTGAGTTGCTGCGCAACAGTTTTTTCTAAAATGTTTGAGAGGAATGGAAGATTCGATATAGGCCGATAGTTTTTAATATTTTCTGGGTCAAGGTTTGGCTTTTTCAAGAGAGGCTTTATTACTGCCACTTTTAGTGAGTTTGGTACACATCCGGTGGATAGAGAGCCGTTTATTATGTTCAACATAGGAGGGCCAAGCACAGGAAGCAGCTCTTTTAGTAGTTTAGTTGGAATAGGGTCCAGTATGCAGCTTGAAGGTTTAGAGGCCATGATTTTTTTCATCATTGTGTCAAGAGTTTTAGTACTAAAACACTTAAGTGTCTCTCTTGATCCTAGGTCCTGGCAGAGTTGTGCAGACTCAGGACAACTGAGCTTTGGAGGAATAAGCAGATTTAAAGAGGAGTCCGTAATTTGCTTTCTAATGATCATGATCTTTTCCTCAAAGAAGTTCATGAATTTATTACTGCTGAAGTCGAAGCCATCCTCTCTTGGGGAATGCTGCTTTTTAGCTAGCTTTGCGACAGTATCAAAAATACATTTCGGATTGTTCTTATTTTCCTCAATTAAGTTGGAAAAATAGGATGACCGAGCAGCAGTGAAGGCTCTTCGATACTGCACGGTACTGTCTATCCAAGCTAGTCGGAAGACTTCCAGTTTGGTGTGGCGCCATTTCCGTTCCAATTTTCTGGAAGCTTGCTTCAGAGCTCGGGTATTTTCTGTATACCAGGGAGCTAGTTTCTTATGACAAATGTTTTTAGTTTTTAGGGGTGCAACTGCATCTAGCGTATTGCGCAAGGTTAAATTGAGTTCCTCAGTTAGGTGGTTAACTGATTTTTGTCCTCTGATGTCCTTGGGTAGGCAGAGGGAGTCTGGAAGGGCATCAAGGAATCTTTGGGTTGTCTGAGAATTTATAGCACGACTTTTGATGCTCCTTGGTTGGGGTCTGAGCAGATTATTTGTTGCGATTGCAAACGTAATAAAATGGTGGTCCGATAGGATTATGAGGAAAAACATTAAGATCCACAACATTTATTCCATGGGACAAAACTAAGTCCAGAGTATGACTGTGACAGTGAGTAGGTCCAGAGACATGTTGGACAAATCCCACTGAGTCGATGATGGCTCCGAAAGCCTTTTGGAGTGGGTCTGTGGACTTTTCCATGTGAATATTAAAATCACCAAAAATTTGAATATTATCTGCTATGACTACAAGGTCCAATAGGAATTCAGGGAACTCAGTGAGGAGCACTGTATATGGCTCAAGAGGCCTGTAAACAGTAGCTATAAAAAGTGATTGAGTAGGCTGCATAGATTTCATGACTAGAAGCTCAAAAGACGGAAACGTCTGGGTTATTTTGTAAATTGAAATTTGCTATCGTAAATGTTAGCAACACCTCCGCCTTTGCGGGATGCACGGGGGATATGGTCACTAGTGTAACCAGTGGGTGATGCCTCACTTAACACAGTAAATTCATCAGGCTTAAGCCATGTTTCAGTCAGACCAATCACATCAAGATTCTGATCACTGATTAGTTAATTGACTATAACTGCCTTTGAGGTGAGGGATCTAACATTAACTTCTTGTCAATAGGGGGGCGCTGTTTTCACTTTGGAAGAAATCGTGCCCAAATGAAACGGCCTCGTACTCTTTTCTAGATCATACAATATGCATATTATTATTACTATTGGATAGAAAACACTCAGAAGTTTCTAAAACTGTTTGAATTATGTCTGTGAGTAAACCAGAACTCATTTTGCAGCAAACTTCCAAACAGGAAGTGAAAAATCTGAAAACGAGGCTCTGTTTCAGGGCCTGCCTATTCAATTGCCTTATATTTATCGATATGCATGCACTTCATACGCCTTCCACTAGATGTCAACAGGCAGTGGAAGGTGGAATGGGGTGGCTAGCTTGATCTGAGGTCGAACAAGAGCTTTTGGAGTGGTAGGTCAGGAATTTCCTTTGTCTACCAAGGCGCGCGAAGCACCTCAATATTGTCTTCTGATAAGCGTTCGGTTTACACGGCGAATATCTCCGGCTCTGATTTTATTTGATACATGTGATAATAACATCGTAAAGTAGGTTTTTTAGATAAATACTATAAAAGTGACATGGTGCCAAAATAGTGTCCATTCATGCATTAATTCATTCATTTAGAGGATTTGTTGTGCAGTTTCCCTCACCTTCACCTCAACCTCGAGTTGTCCTTTTCTGGCCTTGGCCTTCTCTGTCTCCTTTGCAGCCTTTCTGGCCTCGTCTTTGGCCAGGCGGACTCTTTCATGGCCTCATCCGCCTTTTGCATCGTGATTTCCACCTCCCTCTTCATGCTCAAATCAAATCAAACTCCCTCCAAAGTCAAAGTTGTTGCCTTCCTCATCTGCTCTCCGTATTCCTCCTTCAGCCGGAGAACACGATGCTCTCCGGCCAGGATTCTTCTTTGTCTGCTAAGTTCTTGCAATTCAGACTCCCGTTGCCTACCAGAAAATACAAATCATATCATTTGATACAACAGTTAACATTCGTCCTCAGCAATACCTCTGTTGTCTGCCTCTAAAGATCCAATACTATGCCCTAGCTGCCTTACAGTATTCGAATGTTGCATTCTATCGCCACTTCACAATAATAGTGTAGTAACAACAAGTAAACTATTCCCCCTTTCCCTTTCCACATATATACTAGCGTTGATCTGTTCTGTGATAGCTCCACATCCTGCTGGGATCTTTGTATGTCAACACCTTGGCAATAATAACCTTGGCACCCACTGGTAATGTCACCATGGCATCCCCTGAACGTGTCACTGATTCTTGTAACATGATGGCTAATCACCATGACAACTCAGGTACCTACCCAGCATCCCAATTGGCACCATATTCCCTATAAGTGTACTTATTTTGACCAGAGCCCTATCAAAGTACCCTTTTTAATAAATTCTTAACATCTTTTAGTAACTTGTGGAGTGTATCTCTTGTCTAGACAACCCTACACAAACTCCAAACAGCTCAACAATCTGTGAATCTACCCTAATCATACCAGATTTTTTTTAAGGCCTACATTTGTGTATTTAGACACTTCTACATACAATAAGCATTTAAATGTTGGAAATGACACATGCATCTAAACTAGTCTTGTGAGGTACAGTATTGATTGGTTCTGAAAACATACAATGACACAAAATCGACTTACCACACAGTGTAGCTCAGATGAAAGAAACGGATGGAACCGGAATGGCAATGAACATTTTTGGGGGCGAAAGATGGAAGAAGATTTCAGTTTTCTGATAATATATTGACTTTTCTTTCAATTTCATGAATTTGCTAAAACTATTAGCAACAGCAGAATACCTATGTTCTATCCTTCAGAAGCATTCCTGTTAGAGACCTTGAAGAGTAGGAATATGTAAATATATTGTTAAAAAGGAAGGCAGTTGATGTCAGTAAAAAACGTATGTTGGACTAAAAATGTCATTTGAATTGTTGACAAAACACTATATTATGCAACATAAATGGGTTAAACCACATTTCATGCCCCATTTTATGCCCCAGTGTTTGCGGCTACAACCGTATATACTCTAACATTCAAATCTCTTGAATATTGTCTTTGTCCCATCATCTTTAGTATAAACTGTCTTTTGTGCCTTAGCTACAATGCTAATGTTGTTTAAGATAATGTGTTCCAGAATTCTGAAGTGTCCTGAAACTTTAGTTCATTTCAATTACATTCTAACTGAACAAAGTTATATTCTCCACCAGAGCTGTGTAGCTGTGAGGCTTGGTCCCACTGTTTTGGCTGCAGCAGGAGCATTAGCAATGCTAAGTGGCTAACGGGTTGACGAGATGTGAGGCGTTAACTACGCTTAACACTAAACAAGCTCATGTTATGCTAATTTAAACCGTCTCTATTTGATTTCCACTCTCCTGCTTATTCTAATGACTACTTTCCCCACACACCCCTACCAGTCTCAGAGTTTTGGAGAATAATTTGGCTTTTCAAGTCATTCCCTATTATTTTGGGTAATTGTCTCTGCTATTAAATATATATTTTTCAAGCTCATCAACTTTGATTACTGGAGAAAATGGGCAAAACATTTCATGTGATTAAGCTGAATGGATAATTTCCGAGCAGTGCCGTACATGTAGCCTCTTCTGAGCTGCTAACGTCATTGTTACTGCTCAAGGCTGTGAATGGAACATTGCCTCCACTTCCTAATGTTTATTCATAAATTGAGCCTTAGATAACGTGGCCGCTGCCAGACAATGTTACCTAATGCCCAACGCATAATAAACTGTAGTGGTACTCTAGTAGCTAATGTATTGTGCAACTGTGCTTCTTAATCACTTACTGATGTGGAGTGTTTCCACTTAAACTCACTTCAACTCTGTCATTGCTACATACCCTGCAAGCAAAAATGTGTCTTTAGGACATCCCCGGAACATCCCCGGGGATGAACATCCCCATCCCCGGAACATCACGAAATGTAAGTCGTCAGGATGTTGTATCATGGTCGCATGGAGGTTTTTGTCTGGTTCCCCGGTTTGTCCCAGGGATGTCCCCATGGATGTTTTATAGGACATTCTTAGAACGCTTTATCATTGGTCCCCTGGATGTTTGTTCCAGGGTGTCCCCAAGGACGGTTATCAGACACTCGTAGAACGTTCTGTCATGGTCAAGGGCCCATAATGCACATGGTTTGGTCCATTCTCCATGAGGAGGGAAAAAGATACACCTGATCTGACAGTTGCTCCGGCATGTATCCTAACAATTCACGAGAGATAACCACAATTCCCCCCTCAAAAACTAAATCGGGCTTTCAGAAAAGGAAAGAAAGGAAACAGAGACAGATACAGCCAAATTCTGGGGGAAAATGACTGACTACGTTTTTTTCCCAGAAAAAAAAAGAGGAGAAGGATTTGAGTGGTAAGTCAGTGCAGACGGCCTGCTGAATTGAGTAGCCTAGCTAGCCAATATAGCTAGCTTGATAGTACTGGTAGCTGCCTACCGTGGACTCACTTGGCTCGGTCAGAGCAGTAATTATTAACATGATGATGACGAGCTACCACTACCAGCTATGGCTAACTAATTAGCTATTATTTAGATATTATAACTGTGTTCCCCAATATTTGCGTGATATTTGTTAGCTAGCTAGACTAAAATTAAAACCTAACATGTAGCCTACCTATCCATACTGTAGATGATACTACTACTACTACTACTACTACTACTACTACTACTCCTACTCCTACTACTACTACTACTACTACTACTACTACTACTACTACTACTACTACTACTACTACTACTACTACTACTACTAATAATAATACTACTACTACTACTACTACTACTACTACTACTACTACTACTAATACTACTGTAGCTGTAGACAACGATCCCAACGTGTGTCCACTACATGAAGTTGAAACAGCGGACCTTGGAGGTGAGGCAGTCGTTTTGCAGCAGCATAACTAGACCATTTTTTTTATTGTAAAGTTAGACACATGATGACTTAGACACTCTTAAATACGTATTCTATTTGATATGTATACTATTCAAAAGTTTTTTCTTTCAGTAGTAGATTTTTAGTATCGTAACCTTTTGAAGGAGCGAACATTAAACCTAAAATTCCCTTTGTTTACTCACTTCCTAGTGCCCAGAGAGCCCCAGGTTGGCAGAATCTCAGCAGAAAGCTGTCCGACAGATTCTGATGCAGAGAGCAGGAAGAGGAGTTAAAGAGTAGCAGCAGTACCAGTGAAGGAAGGACAGAAGAGACTGAACAAGCAAGTAATAAGGGAAAGGAAGAGTATGGACAGATTCGAAGTGAGGAAGATGAGGTTTTAGATGATCCAGCACTGTGGCCAGAGAAAGTACAAGACCATGAAAGAGAAGGTATTGTTCGCAGACTAGCCAACAAGTGTGGTGAGGAGACAGAACTGTATAAAATCATGCCCCCAGACTCAGAAGGCAGCCATTCCCCAACTATTTACAGGACGATGCAATCTCACAGATGATGCAATCTCTATTGCACTCCGCACTTCCCTTTCCCACCTGGACAAAAGGAACACCTACGTGAGAATGCTATTCATTGACTATAGCTCAGCGTTCAGCACCATAGTACCCTCAAAGCTCATCACTAAGCTAAGGATCCTGGGACTAAACACCTCCCTCTGCAACTGGATCCTGGACTTCCTGACGGGCCGCCCCCAGGTGGTGAGGGTAGGTAGCAAAACATCTGCCACGCTGATCCTCAACACTGGAGCCCCCCAGCCGTCTCCTGTACTCCCTGTTCACCCACGACTGCATGGCCAGGCACGATTCCAACACCATCATTAAGTTTGCAGACGACACAACAGTGGTCACCGACAACGACGAGACAGCCTATAGGGAGGAGGTCAGAGACCTGGCTGGGTGGTGCCAGAATAACAGCCTAGCCCTCAACGTAACCAAGACTAAGGAGATGATTGTGGACTACAGGAAAAGAAGGACTGAGCACGCCCCCATTCTCTTCGACGGGGCTGTAGTGGAGCAGGTTGAGAGCTTCAAGTTCCTTGGTGTCCACATCACCAACAAACTAGAATGGTCCAAACACACCTAGACAGTCGTGAAGAGGGCACAACAAAGACTATTCCCCCTCAGGAAACAAAACATATTTGGCATGGGTCCTCAGATCCTCAAAAGGTTCTACAGCTGCAACATCGAGAGCATCCTGACCGGTTGCATCACCTCCTGGTATGGCAACTGCTCGGCATATGACCATAAGGCGCTACAGAGGGTAGTGCGAACGGCCCAGTACATCACTGGGGCCAAGCTTCCTGCCATCCAGGACCTATATAATAGGCAGTGTCAGAGGAAAGCCCATAAAATTGTCAGAGACTCCAGTCACCCTAGTTATAGACTGTTTTCTCTGCTACCGCACGACAAGCGGTGCCAGAGCGCCAAGTCTACTTGTACACTGCTTCTACTCGCTGTTTGTTACCCACTATGCATAGTCACTTTGCCGCCACCTACATGTACAGATTACCTCAACTAGCCTGTACTCCCGCACTCTGACTCGGTACCGGTGCCCCCTGTATAGAACCTAGTTATTCTTATTGTGTTACTTTTATTATCATTTTTTATTTCAGTCTACTTAGTAAATATTTTCTTCTTCTTGAACTGCACTGTTGGTTAAGGGCTTGTAAGTAAGCGTTTACATTTACATTTACATTTAAGTCATTTAGCAGACGCTCTTATCCAGAGCGACTTACAAATTTACTTTTTTTTTTAAATATTTAACTAGGCAAGTCAGTTAAGAACAAATTCTTATTTTTTTTTTCCAATGACGGCCTAGGAACAGTGGGTTAACTGCCTGTTCAGGGGCAGAACGACAGATTTGTACCTTGTCAGCTCGGGGATTTGAACTTGCAACCTTTCGGTTACTAGTCCAACGCTCTAACCACTAGGCTACCCTGCCGTTTCACGGTAAAGTCTACACTTGTTGTGTTCGGCGCATGTGGCAAATCAAGTTTGATTTGATTTGAAGTGCCAATGTCGTTTTACATTAAGTGGTGAAAATAGAGCTCTATGGCCACGCACAACATTTTTTTTACATTTTAGTACTTTCTCATACTGGTCCCCCGTGGGAATTGAACCCGCAACCCTGGCATTGTAAGCACCATGCTCAACCAACTGAGCCACATGGGATCCCAGCGGTAGGTTTGGCGTGGAAATGAGAATGCATGAGCGGAAAAGAACTCCATATCTACAGTCAGACAGGGATCATCAACTAGATTCAGCCGCGGGCCCATTTCTTTCTTGAGCGGATGGGCGGGGGACCGGAACATGTTACCAATCATTTGTTGACAGCAAATTGACCGCAAGAAGCCCGAACAGATATAATATTTGACTGACACATAATCATTTCAAACCTTGCTTACATTTGTATACGATCATGTGTCTCTTTATTATGCGTGGGAATACTTGGGAACAGATTTCTTCAAGTAAAATCACTTGGAGCTGATTTCCTGATATTTTTACAGTCTTATGCCCAACAATGAAAAGTCCCCCCCCCCCCCCCCCCCCCATTTTGTTTTTATTTATTTATTTATTTATTGCTCAAAAAACCACTTCCCCCGCGGGCTGCCAGTTGGGGAACCATGCTCGTTGTTTTAGCAAGGTTTTGTAGCAAACAAGTGTCATGAATACATGCACCCAATGGTTTACCAAAAACAGGGCACACATTTTGCTATTCGTACAATTATAACGTTGAACGTCCCAGCCCTATGAAATGTCCCCTTGTGGTCATTGGGTGTCCCATGCGTCAAAATGAACGTCAGGCTAACGTCATGTTGTATGGTTCCCAGAACGTTCACAGAATGTCCGTGGGATAACATCTCCCCGAAACCCTTAAAAGGACCTATTGGAAATGTCACCTAAAGTCCTTAGGACATCCCCTGTTTGCTGGGTAATGCCTTATAACGGTTACATAACAGATGGCATAAACGGTTATAACTGTCATGGCACGAACCATAGTTTCTTTGGCTGATTTTGTAGGCATGCTGCTAGGCAACTACCTGAAAAGGTAAGACTGTATAGCAGAAAGGAGAGTCCCACAGAATCAGTACTAGTATTGTGAATACTCCTCAGGCTTGGATATGAATGGCCATTTTCAGCCTTCTCTACTGCCTCTAAGGAAGAAACCATGCAAGAAGCACTCTACTTCTCTCAAGATCATATTCAGCTTTCCACACACGCAGACCTGCTATTATGGGTAGTAGTAGTACATACAAAATGTACATATTTCCTGTATGTGGCAGTGGAGCTGTTTCCTGTACGAGAGCGTTCCAGTATGTTTGTTATTTATGATGGATGTGGTTTTCTGCCTCAGGAACAGGCTTTCTGCCTCAGGGTACAACTACACATAATCCTCTCTCTCTCTCTCTGTGTGTGTGTGTGTGTGTGTGTGTGTGTGTGTGTGTGCGTGTGTGTGTGCGTGCGTGCGTGCGTGCGTGCGTGCGTGCGTGCGTGCGTGCGTGCGTGCGTGCGTGCGTGCGTGCGTGCGTGCGTGCGTGCGTGCGTGCGTGCGTGCGTGCGTGCGTGCGTGCGTGCGTGCGTGCGTGCGTGCGTGCGTGCGTGCGTGCGTGCGTGCGTGCGTGCGTGCGTGCGTGCGTGCGTGCGTGCGTGCGTGCGTGCGTGCGTGCGTGCGTGCGTGCGTGCGTGCCCGTGACCGTGACCTGTGTTGACTGCTCCACCCACTCTCAGCCAATAATGATTTAACTCTGCATAATATAACCAATCAACACGATCAGAGACAGAAGATATTGGTAGTTTGATTTGACTGTGTGTGTGTGCGTGCGTGTGTTATTGACTGAGACTAATTGATCCAGTGTGAAGGGCAGGACTCTGGTGGCTTGCCCCAGACTGGATAAGGGCTCTATCATGGGAATCAACCACGGACACACACACACACACACACACACACACACACATACACACACACACTGTGTATGCAAACATCTCCACAGGAGAGAAACACAGCAACACAGAAAATCACTTCATCAATAACTAACCGCAGGGAGAGAGAGAGAGAGGGAGGAGGAGGAAAGAGGGGCAGAGAAATGGGGGATGGATTGAGATCCAAAGAAAAGAGGGTGTTGTGAGTGGTACAGTGGAAGAGAGAAAAAGAGCCAGAGAACGATTGAAAGAGAGAATGAGCGAGAGCTGAAGTGAGAGAATTAAAAAAACGAAAGAGAATATCCTGCACCTCTCTTTGTCCCTCTCCTCTGGGATTGACTTTTCAGATGACAGGAGATGAAAAGACTGAGGAAATGTTCTCCCTCTTTTTCATAGACGTTTCATCTCTCTCTTTCTTTCTTTCTTTGTCAAATTCAAATTTCTGTCAGTAGGAAAAGGCTGTTTTCCCTGTAGGCCAGAGAATAATACACACTAGGCACAGAGCTTATTGACTCCACACTCCTGCAGATGTCAATTCACACACACACAAACACACACTAATGGCAAATGGCTAAGCTTCACTGAGTCCTAATAAATCCTGAAAAGGAGAGAAAAAGAGAAGAATACATCTCCATCTCTCTCCCCTCTTTCTCTCTCTCTCTCTGTCTGTCTGTGTCGGTCTCTCTGCGTCTCTCTCTTTCTCTCTCACTCGCTCCCATGTCTCTAAGCTATTCTCTGACTGAAAACTGAGGAATGTGTCTGTGTGTATGAGATTCTAGAGGAGTAGACGTATTTCTGTCACTCTCTCTTGTATTCCAGCTGTTCTCTAAACCGGGACCTGCTCTCCTGAACATGATCTTAGTGATGGAGCATCACTCAGGCATCTCCTATACCTGTGTATGGAGTAAGATAGAGAGAAGGGGAAGGAAGGAAATCAAATAGAGATAATCTGCACCCCATAGAAAAAGAAGAGTCCAGACTTCTCTGTAGTGGTTTCACAGTTAGGCAAATGTATCCCACTGCCTTGGCAAGGAAATGGAATTTAGCATTTTTTTAAACTGTTCATTTATAAAATGTTTCACTTTTTCTCTTTCTCACACCCCTCTTCCTTTCTCACACCCTTTGGCTATCGGCGCCAGATTAATAACACAGAGGCATTTGTTTACGTTTCATTTCCTCGTGGAACAACTAGACCGGAGGAGAGCGCCGAGAGAGAGAAAAAAAAAACGCCAAACGAAATGATTTTAATTGCTTTACCGCTCAATGTACTTTCCGCAAACAATAAAATAATTAGAGGTTGGTGTTTTTTGGGTCCGTGGTAGCATCATTCACTCCGTAATTAAATCAATATCGCAGCGTTTTATTATTCATGAGCTTATTGCACTTTCAGAGCGCTTATACTTTGAACCTCCTTTTTAATGCCATGATTAAAATGTAACTGCAGGATGATTAGGGTAATTGTGAGGCGTGTGAATGAAGAAGAAGATATGGAAAGTCATGTTTGGAGTTCTAGATGAACAGACTAGTAGAGCCGCTAGTTTTACATCTGCTTACCGTTATCTTATTAGTTGTACTGGTGACTTATAGTAAACGATGTCTGCGACGTTCCAACGTCTAGATACGGTTGAGTCATGCAGTGCTGTTTAAAACATCCCGGTGTGTGTTATTAAGGAACGGAACCTCTCATTGATGAGCGAATCGAATAGGGAATAGACTCTACTATCTAGAGCAGAGGTAGTATTACCAGGGGTGTAGACCCAGGCCTCAACAGTCTTTGTGCTGATCCATCTTCAGTAAAAGCCAAGTCTGTGGGGGCCTGGACTATAGAGCAGTAATACTAACATATCCACTGTCTGTATACTGAAGGTAGACCCCATTCTAAAAGACAAACCTAGCCACCTCAAGCCGGGACAGGGAATTGGCTGTGTCCCATATGACTCCCTACTCTCTAGTTGTCATTAGTCTCTATATGTCTGTGGCTGGAAGTACTGCTCTATACTGTATGGGGAATAGGGCAGAGACCTGAGAGAGGGATGAGATTTGGCCATTATTCATATGGGGTCAGTTGGTGGTCAAATGTCATTGACCGGAAGGTGACCCTATGTGTCTCGTGTGTGTTTGTGTGTGTGTGTGTGTGTGTGCGGGTGCGCGCACGTGTGCCCTGCGGGGACGTCAGGGTGGACTGGGTGTTACGTTATGGCCTAACGAGCTAAACCGTCCCGGATGAATTAGCATATGTAAATGAAGGTGGTTAAAGCAGCCCACTGGAGCATTCCTGCTCAGCCAACTACAAGGTCCAGGGCTGTGTGTGGGTGTGCATACTGATGTCAATACACTTCATTCAGGAGTAGGACCTCCTTCCTTTGTTTGTGCTTCTTCCTGGTACGTAATGGATGTCCTCATAGAGGTTCTCAACGGGGTATTTTAAGTGATAGGAATGGGTTGTATAAACGTCAATATCTATGGTGGAATATTTATTTAGTCTTTCCTTTCAGAGCTCTTAGAGACATGATTGTTGCCCAACCCCGCTTAAGTAATCACCAGTATATCCGCCCAGAATGGACTATCAATGTATTGATGACATTTCATGGGAAATGTTTTATAATCAGGCCGATGTGGAGTCTGCTTACCTGACTTTTCTCACATCTTTCAATTCTGTCTTTCACCACCTTTTTCCCTTAGTTAAACCACTTAAGAGAGTAGCAGATGGGTTCTGGAAACTAGTTGTATAAAAAAGTGTTTCACTAATCCCTCTCCCCTGAATTCTGCAAATTATAAAAAGTGTGAGAACAAATGTACTCACCTACTTCAGATATCCCCCAAAATATATTTTACTAGCAAATTACAAGAATCCTTCAATAATATAAAGTCAACATGGAAAATCATCAGTCAACTGTTGAATAAGAAAAAGGCATCTACAACTATCCCATCTCAATGTATTGGTGGAAATAAGACCTATAGTGATCCTGATGCTATTTCATCTGAATTCAAACACTTTTTTGTGAATGTGGGTTCCTATCTGTCAAACAAAATAGAGAGAACTGATGGAAATCCCTTGGAATTTACATTCAGGGACATTTCCCTTCTCTGCTTCAGTTTGGCCTTGCTGAGGTGATGGAGGTAATTGGTAACTTAAAGATATCAGTAGCAGGTCATGGTGAGATTGGTGCCTCTTTGGCGAAATCAGTGTCTTCCTCGATTACTGAGCCTCTAACGTACAGTGCATTCGTAAACTCTTCAGACGCCTTGACTTTTTCCAAATTTTGTTACGTTATGGCGTTATTCTAAAATTGATTAAATAAAAAAGTATCATCATCAATTTACACACTATACCCCATAATGACAAAGCGAAAACAGGTTTTTAGATTTTTTTGCAAATGTATTAAAAACATATACCTTATTTACATAAGTATTCAGACTTTTTGCTATGATAATCAAAATTGAGCTCAGCTCCATTCTGTTTCCATTGATCATCTTTGAGATGTTTCTACAACTTGATTGGAGTCCACCTGTAGTAAATTCAATTGATTGGAAATTATTTGGAAAGGCACACACCTGTCTATATAAGGTCAGTGTTTTATTTGTAATACATTTGCAAAAACTTTTTTTTAAACTATTATTGCTTTGTCATTATGGGGTGTTGTGTGTAGATTGATGGGGAAAGGAAAACAATTTAATCCATTTTAGAATAAGGCTGTAACGTAACGAAATGTGGGAAAAAGTCAAGGGGTCTGAATACTTTCTGAATGCACTGTATATCTTCACCAAATCAATGCAAACTGGTATTGTTCCTGAAGATTAGAAAATTGCCAAAGTTATCCCCCTCTATATATCTGGGGATCCAAGATCTTTTACACATTATTGCCCAATATCTGCACTACCATGTTTTTAGAAAATTGGTGTATAAGAGAATGTTAAAACATTTAAATAAATACTGTATTCTATATTCGTAAAAACTACTCCACAGATATGGCTCTTTTGCAACTTGTGGATAAATCTTTACAGCCCTGAATAACAATGAATACTCGTTTTGCATCTTTTTGGATTTATCCAAAGTGTTTGACGGTTTATCATTAAATATTACTTTCTAAATTGTATTATTACGTTTTTCATGATTATACTTATAATACACAAAAAAGTTGATAAATTCAGATGAAATAACATCAGGATCACATATAATTGGCCAAATAGTTATGTTTATGGTAGAGAATAATTTGTTAAGGCTCTGCATTTACCAGATATCCTGTGGCGTGACACAGGGTTGGATAATTGGACCTTTGTTATTCCTAATCTATATCAATGACCTTGCTGAAGGGTCTTCTACCGTACTTCCCCTTCTCTTTGCTGATGAAACCAATTTGATTTTATCACACAAGAATTTTGATTCATTAATTAATGAAGCCAACTCAGGCATGGCCAAAATTTCTGATTGGTTCCAGATAAAAAATTATATTTAAATGTAAAAAAAATCTAACTTTATTGTGTGTACTAGTAAGAATAAGACTTTATTTTTAAAAGAGCTAGAATCTCAATTGGTGGGAATGAAATGGAACAAGTCACACCCACTAGATTCCTCGGAGTTCTAAATGATGAAAAAATTATTCTGGAAAGATCATATTCAATTTGTCTGCAGCAAAGTGATGAAATCGGTTGGTGTCATCAGTAAGATTAGTGGTTTGGTTCAGCAGGTTTGCTTCCTTACTCTATACCATAGTTTAATTGACCCATATCTAATTTACTGTAATATTGTTTGGGTGGGCCAGTACATATGCCTCCTACCTACACAAATTACTCATCATACAAAAATACATTTGCAAGAATAGCCACCTGCTCGAATTTCCTGGCTCCGTCTGCACCTTTGTTTAAGAAACTCAATATCTTGTCTATTTACGACACTAATGTACGCCTATTATGCACTTTCATCTACAAATACTCATACCTCCTAGACAGTTTACCTAAACCCTTCAATGGATTCTTCCAGGTTCATTCTGAAATCCATCTACAGTATATAACACAAGACACTGCGGTAACCGTCCACCTCACCGCTGGCTCAGCTTACATAGTCCATTCTCTATCAGATATAGAGGTACCATACTCTGGAATTCTTATCTTCACATTGCCAAAACATCATCATCCCTCAATAACCTCAAGTTAAGACTGGGAGTCAGCCTGATGAACCAGACTACTCAGTAATCTCCTCCATATAACCTAACTCTCTGGTTTCTATAATTGATGGACATTTTTGGTCTTCAGAAGACTTTTTAAACCTCAAATACACTACTTTGCTAAATTGCTGAAAAGTTCTCCTGCAAAACAAGATTCACGGTTTTACTAATGTGACCTCCGATTCGGATGTTTGTCTACCTTTCTCTAAAAGTCATATTTCGAAATTGCACCAAACGTCAAATTTAGAAGTTAAGGTTTTAGATTGGGTTAAAATATTATGTTCAGGCATTCATTCTGAATGTTTACGTTTAAGGGTTAAGGTTTGGGATAGGGTTAAAACCAAAAATACAAAATTAGTGTCTACCACTAGGATTGAACACGTGACCTTTGAATCCGGAGTCATATGATTACAAAAAAATCCAAGCCTACTTCATGGTAATAGCGCTCTGTTGCCCCTAGTGGCCGGTTTTGAAAGCGTTTTCCGTCGTCCTCAGGACATGGACAGACGTCCAATTTCAAAGTCAATCATAAGAATTCTGGCTGCTCCTGCGACAGGGTGATCAAATGAAGATCCTACATCTGTACACACACATCCCTTGCCACAAACACATGGGGCCACCACAATGGAGTGGAGGAGGTCATCGTCTCAGGATCTGTGGACTTCTAACTCCCAATATGTTCAACTGTAGCCAATGGGGGGCTGTGCCATGTAATGTTACAATAGATAACTACATTGAGAATTCTGGAGTCAGATGTTGTAAGTTGTGCCTGTTATATTGATGGCATTGGGATACATGGCTCCAACGATTAATCTATGAATCCGTGCCATGGATCTTTAGTGTGTGTGTGTGTGTTGTTTGCCTTTGTGCGTCCATGTGTGCGTCCAAATGTTCATGAATATTCCAAATGCCCAATCGTTTGGAATAAGAAAAGGGTGCTTTTTGTTGCATTTTTAATATGACAGTTACAGGAAGAGAAACTCAACCAAATGAAAGCCACAGAAAAAATAAACAAACACACTACTCCATTTGTCATCCTTTCTTCCCAGAGCGAGGGAGAGGGAGAGATGCGTTCGGAAGTCTTGTGTTTAGTAACAACAAAGCTACTACCCAGAGTTTTCCGATGTGTATTTGCGGTAGATCCCAGTGTGTGCCTTTGTTTGCGTGCGGACGTGCATGCTTGTGCGCGTGTATGTCTGTTGTGTATATCTGTGTGTGTCTCTCTGTTGGTAGGATTCGATGATGCGGATCACACGAGCTGTGTCCTGATTTCCTCTAAGACATCTGAAGGCCAAACTGACTTCCTCTTAGATCTCACCGTCTCTCTATTCACCCAACACATCATCACATACCGAGGGACAATGAAAATGTATGCCGCCTTTCATATTTAATTCTAGTTTGAGAGTTCTGTCTGTTTGGTTGTGTTTTTCACATGTATTGCAGTGGATCACAGACTGCTAACTGCAGTAGGTTTCTGTATGCTGAATACAGTGGCGGTCGGTGCCGTTTAAGATGAGGGAGGACGATACATTTTTTAATGAGCATGGCCTTATTTCTATTACAGGATATTGGATGACTGTCATTCATATTCTGTTCACCCAGTTCAATGTAACATCCATAGTTATAGGCTGCTACATGATAGTCACATTTTCCCTATACCCATCATGAGGTTGCTACAACCTAGCCTATGAATGAAAGTTTAAAACGTAGGTGCAGAGGACGAGAGAAATTTGAGTAAGGTGACCGACATTGACACATTCAATTAACACCTTTCACAATCTTGCCTGCATCTAGCTGATCTAGGGTGTAATCATTAGTCCAACAGTTGCGAACGAGAGTTTCTATTGGACAAATTCAGGTTTATCCCCGTTTCATTCTGTTTGCTTTCGTTTAAAAAAAATCAGCAGAATGAATACACCCCTGATCACACGCAAACACAGTTAATTTTCATAGCAGCCACATATAAACAGCATGATCTTTTTGATCGTTGGATAATTCCTTTTCGCATTTACGCGCTCTCCTCCTCTCACATTTTCCTTTTGTTTGTGGACTTCAGTGCACAATATATCAGCTGTCTGTGACCCGGCGAAAAAAAACATCCAAGCCAAACCTTCATATCATAACCGCTAACCGCTACACACAGCCTACATCATTGTCACCATATTAGCAAACGTCAAGTCAACATAGCTACTAGAACTAACACGTTAGTAAACCCGCTACAATCAAGCAGTAAAGCAGTTATATCGGCAGGCCCCGGTGGCAATAAATTAATAAAAGCAAAAGCTTACCTTGACTTGGAAGTGTTCCAGCGTTGGCTAGCCATAGCCAGCTAGGTAACATAGCATCCCTCTCTGTTTGAGCCGGATGTTTGAATAGGCTTAACTAGTTTTCGCTAAGTAAGTGAAAGTGAAAAAAAATAGATAGATAGCTTTCTCTCTCTCTTGATTCTCCTTCAGTTCTGAAGAAATGTATTCGTTAAAAACGGTTCAACTAAATATATTCAATTGAATATATTTGGTATAGTTATATCTATGAGGGATAACTTTTTGTAATGTTTCACTATTTTTATTTTCATGAAATTCGCTGAGGAGAATGGTCCTGCCCTTCCTCCTCTGAGGAGCATCCACTGGCTGAATAGGGTAGGGGTTCTCAAACCTCTCCCCAGGGAACCCCAGAGGCTTCATCATTTTGTTGTAGCCCTGAACTAGCTCGCTTGATTCACCTGCTGTAGTCAATGGCTTAATGATTAGTTGACAATTGGAATCAGGTGTTGTGGGCTAGCTCTGGGACAGATCAACTACAGGGAACGGATGGGGGTCCCGAGGAGAGGTTTGAAAACCACTGGAATAGGCTGACTGAGTGCAGTAAAGTAACTCCATCCTCTGCAGTTCTCTGCTGTGCTGTTTGTTACTCACACTACCTCTCACCCTCTGTGAAAAGCTACCTCTACCCTAACTCTCATCTTCCCTAACACACTCTTTCCATCTCTCTCCCCCTCCGTCTCTCTCTCCCCCATCCTCTCCTGCCTCTTACCCTCTGTCCACTGTCAACACACCTCTCATCTCATTACTTCTCTCTCTCTGCCTTCCCCCTCTCTCCTTCTCTTTCCCTCCCCTCCATCTCCTCTGTCGTTTCTCCAACACTCTGCAGTGATTTGCTCTCTGTTTTACCTGCTGACACCTGTCACCTGGGGATACAGGGCTTGTTGTCATGAGCTGCCAAGGTGTGTGTGTGCGCTTGTGCATGTGCGTGGGGTGTGTGTGTGTGTGTGTGTCACCCATGGTTACAAGCCTTAGTACACTGAGCCAACACGCTGCAGTGGCCGGTGTGAATAATTCATTTTCATACTATGACAAATGTCCTCACGCCAATATCCAAGCATAGAACATGTCACCAATACATGCCAATACAGACTGCTCTGCTATGGAGAGAAAGGGAGATGGACAGGGTATTTTACTTACAGTATGTTTCACAGCTACAGTGTGTGCGTGTGTATGTGCTTGTGCGTGTGAGTGATGGAGGTCTTCTCTTTATTACGACTCGGCTGTTGAAGGAGAAGAAAAAGAGGGATGGAAGACTTGAACTCTGGATGAATACTCTCCGGAACTTTCTGTGAACCAGTAGCTGAAGGTCGCAGTCAGGCGATGCACTCGTCCTCCTCCTCACACACACAACACGAACACAAACACACAGACACACACACACACACACACACACACACACACACACACACACACACACACACACACACACACACACACACACACACACACACACACACACACACACACACACACACACACACACACATCCTCCCCTCTCTGAGATCTTTGAGGTTCTAAAGAAAGAGGGAGGGAGAGAATGAAAAAATACAGAGGAACAGGTCGAATAGAATATTGTCCTCCAGGGGGATTTCTCTCGCCAGGTCTTGTACAGGTTACCAACACATGATCACACACATCTACAGTCCAATAAAACATGGAGACAGTAGACAACAGAAAGTTGAAGGCCAGTAGAATACCTATCAGTGGGCGTGTTATTGCTCATGAAAGACTGCCCTGTGCTACATAGCAGAACACAGTAAGCGACTGCAGACAGTTGAATGGAAAGGAGCAGTCAGTAAAAATGTCCCAGAGGTTGCTAGGACGGGTGTAGCTTTGATTCATGATACACTTCTGTCAAAATCAGAGCTGCAGAACAAGACAACAACTGCCATGTTGGAAGTGTAGTGAACAGCAGAGTAAGAGGCAGTTCAATTCAGGAAGTGCATTGAAACGCATGAATTGAACAATGCCCAATGTTTTCTGAGGATTTTTCAAATTTTTCAAAAAATGATTAGGATTTTAACAAACGTAATGTATTAAGTTAATTCCAGCCCTGGTGCTGGGTGATGGCCAGCATTTCAGTGAGGTGTGGCAGAGAGTAACGGCATACAGTCTGTAGCACCCTCTGTCACTGCTGTTAAGAGTGAGGGAGCGGGGTGAGAGGAATGGGGGAGAGAGGTGAGGAAGGGGCCAGGAAAGAGACTCGACTCCCAGGAGCGTGCTCGGTGGAGAGGAGAGAGAGGGAGGGAGGCTGTTTTACATACAAGCTGTTGATGAATCTATGGAAAGAATCATCATTCCATTCTTTCTCTCTATGTCTCTCTCTCTCTCCCTCCAACCGTCTCCTCTCACCAGTGTTCTATGAGGTTTGTCTGACCTTTCCATGTGTTACTGGTGTCAGCGGTGGGATATGAGGGTCTGGTCAAAGCCATTGATCAGGCTGATCAGAGTATTGGCTAACTCTCTTTGTGGCGTCAGGATCTATAGCAGGTCCCAGAGTCCAGCAGGGGGGATCTGGGATTGATTACGCCAGGCATCAGAGTGTGACGGACAAGAGCTGTAAATCCATGTGAGAGGGAGAGAGAGAGAGAGTTCTGTTTTTGTCTATAAAGGCAGATTAATAATGAGACTGTCTTTACCAAGCGAACCGCATCCATGGCATTCCCTAGCATGGCATGAATGTGTGTGTGTGTGTGTGTGTGTGTGTGTGTGTGTGTGTGTGTGTGTGTGTGTGTGTGTGTGTGTGTGTGTGTGTGTGTGTGTGTGTGTGTGTGTGTGTGTGTGTGTGTAGTGATTTAATATTCCAGTAAAGTGGTCCCAGTGGAGAGGCAGCTCTTTGTTCTTGGTAATGATCATGCCGGGGAACACTAATGTAGAGGAGGAGAGAGAACAGGCCCCAACACACACCCTCCCCATTGCCACTTACCATGGCAACACACAGCACAATTCCATATGTGTGAGTTTTCTCATGTGGTTAATCTCATATCGATATGTGTTTTCTTGTTCCTTGTCCAGTTTATCGTGTTGTTATTCTGAAAAATGCACCACCATCAAGCAGCTCAGGGAAAAGATCCTCCGGCTGTTAGCTCGGCTGCCAGAAGAGGATGACCTGTTTTCCAACTGCACCGACCTTGCTGTGACCCCGGCAAACCAAATCTGTTGGAAAACGCCTCCTATAGTAGAGCTGTCGATGAGTCGGTTTAAACATCCTCGCTAGCACAGGGAAGAGAATAATTATCCCTGGCCCCCCTCCCGTTCTGAAGGGGTTCAGAACATTTTGCCCTCAACGAGTACCTGAAGAAACTTTGCAACCACAGGAATGTCTCTTTTTGTTGACCACTTTGATTTGCTGTGGGAGCAACCAGCGTTTTTTAAAAGAGACAGGATTCACCCTGACCACAGGGGCTCCGGGATTATTTCCAGCAACATCACAACCTGTTTTAGAGACTGACAGACAGGGTCTGGTAATGATTCAGTCCTCCCTGTCAGACTGACAGACAGGGTCTGGTAGTGATGCAGTCCTCCCTGTCGGACTGACAGACAGGGTCTGGTAGTGATGCAGTCCTCCCTGTCGGACTGACAGACAGGGTCTGGTAGTGATTCAGTCCTCCCTGTCAGACTGACAGACAGGGTTTGGTAGTGCTCCAGTCCTCCCTGTCAGACTGACAGACAGGGTCTGGTAATGATTCAGTCCTCCCTGTCAGACTGACAGACAGGGTCTGGTAGTGATGCAGTCCTCCCTGTCAGACTGACAGACAGGGTCTGGTAGTGATTCAGTCCTCCCTGTCAGACTGACAGACAGGGTCTGGTAGTGATGCAGTCCTCCCTGTCAGACTTACAGACAGGGTCTGGTAATGATTCAGTCCTCCCTGTCAGACTGACAGACAGGGTCTGGTAGTGATGCAGTCCTCCCTGTCAGACTGACAGACAGTGTCTGGTAGTGATGCAGTCCTCCCTGTCAGACTGACAGACAGGGTTTGGTAGTGCTCCAGTCCTCCCTGTCAGACTGACAGACAGGGTTTGGTAGTGATTCAGTCCTCCCTGTCAGACTGACAGACAGGGTCTGGTAGTGCTCCAGTCCTCCCTGTCAGACTGACAGACAGGGTTTGGTAGTGCTCCAGTCCTCCCTGTCAGACTGACAGACAGGGTCTGGTAATGATTCAGTCCTCCCGTCAGACTGACAGACAGGGTCTGGTAGTGATTCAGTTCTCCCTGTCAGACTGACAGACAGGGTCTTTTAGTGATTCAGTCCTCCCTGTCAGACTGACAGACAGGGTCTGGTAGTGATTCAGTCCTCCCTGTCAGACTGACAGACAGGGTCTGGTAATGATTCAGTCCTCCCTGTCAGACTGACAGACAGGGTCTGGTAGTGATTCAGTCCTCCCTGTCAGACTGACAGACAGGGTCTGGTAGTGCTCCAGTCCTCCCTGTCAGACTGACAGACAGGGTCTGGTAGTGCTCCAGTCCTCCCTGTCAGACTGACAGACAGGGTCTGGTAGTGATTCAGTCCTCCCTGTCAGACTGACAGACAGGGTCTGGTAATGATTCAGTCCTCCCTGTCAGACTGACAGACAGGGTCTGGTAGTGATTCAGTCCTCCCTGTCAGACTGACAGACAGGGTCTGGTAGTGCTCCAGTCCTCCCTGTCAGACTGACAGACAGGGTCTGGTAGTGATTCAGTCCTCCCTGTCAGACTGACAGACAGGGTCTGGTAGTGCTCCAGTCCTCCCTGTCAGACTGACAGACAGGGTCTGGTAGTGATTCAGTCCTCCCTGTCAGACTGACAGACAGGGTCTGGTAGTGCTCCAGTCCTCCCTGTCAGACTGACAGACAGGGTCTGGTAGTGCTCCAGTCCTCCCTGTCAGAATAAGCAACAGATGACTTGGAAAGCATATCAACTCCTGTAGAAATGGCACTATGGTTATTGTGAGTAATTTATGTTCCTTTAACTCCGCCTACAAACGGTCATCTCCTACCATTCTGATTGATTGATGACTGTCAGAAAACGTGGTTTCTAGTGTTCATAATTTGGTGTTTATTCCGTTGGTTACCTCGAGGCAGATGCCCTATGGGCAGAGTGGCCCGCACTCATTGAATAGGGCGCCTATAATATGTCAGAGCAATCACTAGTAAAACCTCTCTTGTGAATGACCTCCTTACTGAGCGCAACTGAGCTCCTTACTGTCTTCAGACTGTTGTATTGCTCTTACTGAAGCCTCGCCCCCGGACTACAGAAAAGGGAAAAGGGGTGTTGACTTTGGGTCTTTATAGCATCATGCTATACTGTTTAAATGTCAACCACCAGTGCTGGCTCTGACCCTGTATAGACCACCAAAGCACTGCTCCACTTTCTTTCCCGATTTCTCTGAACTATTGTCCTTGAGCTATGATAAAATTGTGTTGGGCGATTTTAATATTCATGTTGACAAAGAGACTGACTCCAAACCCATTGAAGTTATGAATCTTTTGAGCTCTGTGGACATTATCCAACATGTTACTGGGCCCACCCATAACGGTGGCCATACTCTGGACCTGATTATTACCAAGGGGCTTTCTATTGAAGCATCCTCTATTGTTGATGTTGCTTTATCTGATCACCACTGTGGATTTTTTACTACCTTGTTAACCATAGTACAGGCTAATACTGAACGCATCATTAAGAAACACTATCTTACGTCTGAAGTTGCTACAGATTTTACTGAGTGTATGAACAATACTCCACCTATTCTGCCTTCCTCTTGTGATGATTTAGTCGATAACTTTAATAGAAAATGAAGGATAACCATTGATGCCATAGCTCCAGTAAAGTTGAAAAAGTCCACATCCAAATGGAGAGCCCCTTGGATGAGTGTGGATACGAATCAATTAAGGAAAAATTGGAGAAAGGCAGAGCGGAAGTGGAGAAAGTCAAAGTTGCAGGCCCATTATGATATTCTGAGAGAGCAACTTGGCATTTATAACAAGACAATTAGAAATGGCAGACGGGCTCATTTTTCTAGCTGGATCACTAATAATCCAGAATAATTCCAGAGTGCTTTTCTCAACCATGGCCTGATAAATCCTACCCTTATCAGAGATAAGATAACAAACATTAGGCTGAGTATCAGTCAAGCAAGACCTGATGAGAAGTTTGATGATATGTACCCTAGCCTACCAGACAAATGCACGATAGATTTATTTTCCCTGGTTGACACAGACATGCTCAGGAAAGTGATAATACAACTTAAGCCTCTACCTATCCCCACCACCTTCTTAAAAAAATTTGAATTGCATATCTGAAGAAGTGCAAGCTATTGTTAATCACTCCCTGTTCACAGGCACTTTCCCCACTGCACTAAAAACGTTTTTGTGCCCAGCACAGAGACAGGCTTAGTTAAAGTGGTAAATTATCTTAGAGCCAACACAGATGCCAAACGGCTCTTTGTCCTTGTACTCTTGGATTTAAGTGCTGAATTCGACAATGTTGGCCATAATGTCCTTCTGGACAGACTAGAGAGGTGGGCTGGCCTCTCCGGCCCAGTTCTATGTTGGTTTTGGATCTATTTAACCGGTCGAGAGTTTGTCACCCTTGGTGAACACAATTCAGAGAAAATGCATAACACGTGGCGTTCCACAAGGTTCAATTTTGGGTCCGGTATTGTTCAGTGCATTGGGAAAGTATTCAGACCCCTTGACTTTTTCCACATTTTGTTAAGTTATAGCCTTATTCTAAAATTGATTAAATAAATACAAATCTTCAGCAAACTACACACAATACCCCATAATGACAAAGCAAAAACAGGTTTTTAGAAATATTTGCAAATGTATTAAAAACAGAAATACCTTATGTACATAAGTATTCAGACCCTTTGCTATGAAACTTGATATTGAGCTCAGGTGCATCCTGTTCCCATTGATCATCCTTGAGATGTTTCTAAAACTTAATTGGAGTCCACCAGTGGTAAATTCAATTGATTTCACATGATTTGGAAAGGCACACACCTGTCTATATATAAGGTCCCACAGTTGACAATTCATGTCAGAGCAAAAACCAATCCAATTAGGTTGAAGGAATTGTCCATAGAGCTCTGAGACAGGATTGTGTCAAGGCACAGATTTCTGAAGCATTTAAGGTCCCCAAGACCACAGGGGACTCAATCATTCTTAAATTAAAGAAGTTTGGAACCACCAAGACTCTTCCTAGAGCTGGCCACGACAAACGGAGCAATCGGGGGAGAAGGACCTTGGTCAGGGAGGTGACCAAGAACCCGATGGTCACTCTGACAGAGCTCTATATTTCCTCTGTGGAGATGGGAGAACCTTCCAGAAGGACAACCATTTCTGCAGCACTCCACCAATCAGGCCTTTTATGATAAAATGGCCAGATGGAAGCCACTCCTCAGTAAAAGGCACATGACAGCCCACTTGGAGTTTGCCAAAAGGCCCCTAAAGACTCTGACCAGATTCTCTAGTCTGGTGAAACCAAGATTGAACTCTTTGGCCTGAATGCCAAGCGTCACGTCTGGAGGAAACCTGGCACCATCCCTACGGTGAAGCATGGTGGTGGCAGCATCATGCTGTGGGGTTGTTTTTCAGCGGCAGGGACTGGGAGACTAGTCAGAATTGAGGCAAAGATGAACGGAGCAAAGTACAGAGAGATCCTTGATGAAAACCTGCTCCAGAGCGCTCAGAACCTGAGACTGGGCCGGACTTGAACCCGATCGAACATCTCTGGAGACCTGAAAATAGCTATGCAGCAACGCTCCCCATCCAACCTGACAGAGCTTGAGAGGATCTACAGAGAAGAATGGGAGAAACTCCCCAAATACAGGTGTGCCAAGCATGTAGCGTCATAACCAAGAAGACTCGAGGCTGTAATCGCTGCCAAAAGGTGTTTCAACAAAGTACTGAGTAAAGGGTCTGAATACTTATGTAAATGTGATATTCCGTTTTTTTAAATTAGCAACAATTTCTAAAAACCTGTTTTTGCTTTGTCATTATAGGGTATTGTGTGTAGATTGATGAGGAAAAAAACTATGCAATACATTTTTTTGAATAAGGCTGTAACGTAGCAAAATGTGGAAAAAGTCAAGGGGTCTGAAATCTTTGAGTGCACTGTTTATTGTCCGACGGCTCTGTGTAACCCCTTGGCAGCATTATCAGAAAGCACAGAATTCGATTTTCACTGCTACGCAGACGATACACGGCTTTACATTTCTGTATCACCCGAGGATTTTAGCTCTATTTGTCACGCCCTGACCTTAGAGAGCCTGTTTATGTCTCTATTTGGTTTGGTCAGGGTGTGATTTGGGGTGGGCATTCTATGTTTTGTTTTTCTATGATTTTGTATTTCTATGTTTTGGCGGGGTTGGTTCTCAATCAGGGACAGCTGTCTATCGTTGTCTCTGATTGGGAACCATACTTAGGTAGCCCTTTCCCTCCTTTCTTTGTGGGAAGGTAACTTTGTTTGTGGCACATAGCCCTTAAGCTTCACGGTTGTTGTGTATTGTTTATTTGTTTTGTCGGCGTCATTTCTAATAAAAGGAATATGTACGCTCACCACGCTGCGCTTTGGTCCACTTCTTACGACGGCCGTGACACTATTGATAAATTATTTGACTGTATTAGTGATTTAAATACTTGGATGGCTCACAACTTCCTCCAGCTAAATCAAGACAAGACCAAGGTACTTATTGTTGGAGTCAATGCATAGACAGAGAATCTAGCCGCACATTTTAATTCACGGGTAATAAAGATAAAACACCAGGTAATGCTCTCCTGTCTGGTCTACCAAAGAAAGCCATTGGTCAACTGCAAAACATACAAAATGCTGCAGCACGGGTACGGACCAAGACCAGATGGAGAGCACACATTACATCGGTCTTAAGGTCTCTGCAGTTTTGGAATACATTTTAAGATTCTTCTATTGGTTTTTTAAATCAATCCACGATTGTGCACCCCAATACGTGTCAGACATGCTTTTAAGTTATGTACCCAATAGGTTCATCAGATCCTCTGTCACTGGCCTTTTAACTATCCCAAAGCTTAAGACCAAGAGGCATGGAGAGGCAGCCTCTAATTATTGTACTGTATAAATTAAGCTGGATTTGATTTTTATGTTACTGGTAAAGTCAGTCATCTAGCACACATGTTTGAATGCTGCGAGGAAATCAACCAGAAATCAACCAAATCAACCATACACTACTCTACATTAGCTGTATTAGTGACAATAGAACGGTTGATCTGAATAGTGGAATTAGCTGAATTACCTGATTGGATCTTGATGATTCCAGTTCTATTGAAAAATCCCCTAAGAAAGATCTACCACCACGTTCAGCCTTCATCTCCTACAAAGTAGTTTCACATGGAAGGTGCTTTTGTCTTTCTAGGGCATCTAAGACATTGTTTGGTCTTTGATGATGTTGTTTACATGTGTGTGGATTGTTTTAGTTGGCTTGCGGATGGTTCGTAAAATCAGACGGCTTTGTTTTGGGCTAGATGGAGTCTGTGACTTGCCATGTGATGTCTGTCTGCCTATCTGTCTGTGTTTCTGCGTTCACTCTCTAATGCAGAGCCCTTTTATCTGGGTGTGCGTGTGTTATGTGTGTGTGTGTCTGCTCCACCTGAGCAAAAGATAAAAGTCATTACTATTTAATTAAACCCATTTCCTCTGTCTCCCAAATGGCAAACTTTCCCAAACATTTTTCCCGCATAGCGGTGTATTTCCCAAAGATTTCTCCACAGTGTGATCTCTCCCAGTCTCCCTCTGCCAGAGAGAGATTTGGTTCCAAGTTAAAGTTGAGAAAACAAGTGTGTGTGTGTGTGTGTGTGTGTGTGTGTGTGTGTGTGTGTGTGTGTGTGTGTGTGTGTGTGTGTGTGTGTGTGTGTGTGTGTGTGTGTGTGTGTGTGTGTGTGTGTGTGTGTGTGTGTGTGTGTGTGTGTTTAATATGAGAAACCACCCCAGCATTGACTTAATTGGATAGTTCTCTCCTTGAGTGCGTTACAGCCAAACAGTTTTTGTTGATAAATGCTTGAGGCAGAGAAAGTGTGTGTGTGCATGCGTGAGCTTGTGTGTCTGAGCTCCTCTCAATAAGTCATTGAGGCGGGGTGAGTGCTCCACGGCACTCTGTGTGTTTTTGGCCTATTGAGCAGTACACCAATTACTGTGATATTAATGAACCCATGGCTGGACGTGATAAGAAATAATATGGCTCTGAAAAACCTACTTTAATATTGACATTTAGTGTTCCACTGTCTGCCTCTCTTTATTTGTTGTCGTTCGGTTGGCACTCATCAGAAAGATGTCACTCAAATGATCTATAGTCCATTTGATTCTGGATGAACTTTTCTATAAATGTCAGACGGCTTCCATCTGTCCCGGTGACACATTGTGTAATTCAGGGGTGGCCAACCCTCCTCCTAGAGGGCTAGAGCAAAAACCTGCACCCAGTGGCTTTCCAGGAGGAAGGTGGGCCACCGCTGTTGTAAAACCAACACGTTCAACTGCAATCAAGTTGATGTGAATAAACCATGAGGAAGGGACTGTTTTGGAGTTGCCCAATTCTATGGCATCTGGTGTCGCTCTGCTCTCCTGTCTCAAGATGTCCATATAAACTACCGTCTGTCTGTTCACCATAAACAACAACAACATGTGGGTTGGTTTGGGTTCAGGAGCTGTTCCCCACGCAAACCTGTTGTGTAGTGCTGCAAGTGTATTCTCTTAGAGTGTGTGTATTCTCTGTGTGTATTCTCTGTGTGTGTGTGTGTATTCTCTTAGTGTGTGTATTCTCTTAGTGTGTGTATTCTCTGTATGTGTATTATCTTAGATTGTGTGTGTATTGTCTAAGAGTGTGTGTATTCTTTGTGTGTGTGTCTATTCTCAAGGAGTGTGTGTATTTTCTCTGTGTATTCTCTTAGAGTGTGTGTATTCTCTGTGTATGCTCTTAGACTGTGTGTATTCTCTGTGTATGCTCTTAGAGTGTGTGTATTCTCTGTGTATGCTCTTAGTGTGTGTATTCTCTGTGTACTCTCTGTGTATGCTCTTAGACTGTGTGTATTCTCTGTGTATGCTCTTAGTGTGTGTATTATCTGTATTAGACTGTGTGTATTCTCTGTGTATGCTCTTAGTGTGTGTATTTTCTGTATGTGTATTAGACTGTGTGTATTCTCTGTGTATGCTCTTAGTGTGTGTATTATCTGTATGTGTATTCTCTGTGTGTGTGTTCTCTAAGAGTGTGTATTCTCTAAAAGTGTGTGTGTATTCTCTAAGAGTGTGTGTATTCTCTGTGTGTATTCTCTAAGAGTGTGTGTATTCTCTGTGTGTGTGTCTATTCTCAAGGAGTGTGTGTATTTTCTGTGTGTATTCTCTAAGAGTGTGTGTATTCTCTGTGTGTGTGTCTATTCTCAAGGAGTGTGTGTATTTTCTGTGTGTATTCTCTAAGAGTGTGTGTATTCTCTGTATGTGTGTATTCTCTGTATGTGTGTATTCTCTGTGTGTGTATTCTCTGTGTGTGTGTGTGTGTGTTCTCTAAGACTGTGTGTGTTCTCTACGAGTGTGTGTGTATCTAAGAGTGTGGGTATTCTCTTAGTGTGTGTATTCTCTTAGTGTGTGTATTCTGTGTGTGTGTGTGTGTGTGTGTGTTCTCTAAGAGTGTGTGTAGTCTCTAAGAGTGTGTGTATTCTCTATGTGTATTGTCTTAGACTGTGTGTATTCTCTATGTTTATTCTCTTAGAGTGTGTGTAGTATCTGTGTATTCTCTTAGTGTGTGTATTTTCTAAGAGTGTGTATTCTCTTAGTGTGTGTATTCTCTTGTGTATTCTCTTAGTGTGTGTATTCTCTTGTGTATTCTCTTAGTGTGTGTATTCTCTTAGTGTGTGTATTCTCTTAGTGTGTGTTTTCTCTTGAGTGTGTGTGTTCTCTAAGAGTGTGTGTGTGTTCTCTAAGAGTGTGTATTCTCTAAAAGTGAGTGTGTATTCTCTAAGAGTGTGTGTATTCTCTGTGTATTCTCTAAGGGTGTGTGTATTCTCTAAAAGGTTGTGTATTATATGTGTATTCTCTAAGAGTGTGTGTATTCTCTTAGTGTGTGTATTCTCCAAGAGTGTGTGCATTCTGTGTGTGTGTGTGTGTGTTCTCTTGAGTGTGTGTGTTCTCTAAGAGTGTGTGTGTTCTCTAAGAGTGAGTGTATTCTCTGTGTGTGTGTGTGTGTTCTCTAACAGAGCGTTTACACTATACAAGCGGCTCTCGCCTAGCCACACTAGCCTCGGCCTCATGTGGGTGCTAGCAAAAAAGCTAGGTAGTGCCATGTATCAACAGCCATTGTCAGCCATTCCAGTAGTGGTTGGAAGCTATGGTGAGCTTCGATTTGGTCACTCGAGTGGCGATATCGCAGAGGATTTGAATAAAATTCAATTTTCCCCAACTTTAGTCCCGCCCTGTTTAGCTCCCTCGCCCATGCTCGCGTCACTCAACAGTCCCCCCGCCCACTTCTCTTCTCTTGCTTTCCTGCCATTGAAAGTGAATGGCTTCCGTTGTTTCACAGCGCGATACCGCTTCCTAGTGTAAACGGCCCGTACGAGTGTGTATCCTTTCTGTAAGTGAGTTTGTGTTCTTTAAGAGTGTGTATGATCCGTGGGAGTGTTTTATAATGTGGTAGATTCTTCATAGTTCAACCAGAGGCATAAGGCTCTGCTCCACTTTAACACACGGACACACACACACTCCACTCTCTCTCTCTCACGCACACACACACACGCACACACACACACACACACACACACACACACACACACACACACACACACACACACACACACACACACACACACATGTTTTGACATGTGTATTTAAAAAGCTGTTGGGGTACAGTTTTAATCAGCCCCCTGATTAGCTATCCCAAATGTTGATAGATATTATGACATGGCTCATACCCTCGAGGGGAGTACTCGTATAGTCTCTCTCTCACTCGCTCTCTCTGTCTGACATGATTTCTCTGTGCGTGTTTATATATGACATGATAGTGCAGTTCTAACCCTCCCAGCTCTATGATAAGAGTGTAAAGTCGAGCAAAGTAAATGTTTAAACAATTATTTTTTATTTCCAGAGATAAACCAATGATCATATTTACCCAGTTAATGCACCGCATTTAGTTTATTTTGATGCTAGAAAACACTTTTCTTGTGTTCTCTCCATTTACCAACCTCCTCCTCTATCTGCACCCCTCTCTCTTTCTCGTTTACCACTGGAAGAAAAATGATTCCTTAACAGAAGAGCGGTGGAGTGGAAACGAAGCTTTACTCTCTCCTGTCTGTCTAGTATAACTGTCTTTGAGCACTGTGAGACAGACCTGGGTTCAAATAGTAGTTGTGTTCCTCCAAATACTTGAGAGCCACACTTACGTAAGCTTGTCTTGCGAAATGGAACTAATGGAACCGTCCCAAAACTGCAAAACCCGCCCACCTGACACTCCAGTCAGGCGTGTTTGAATGCTCAGAGCATTTGAAAGATTTTGCTGATATCAAAGTTGCCAGCTGTACTCCCACCCCCCTAATCACTCTACCCCCCCTCGTCTCTCCCCAGGCAGTACTACCCAGACCCCCACCCTGCCCACGCCATCCAGCTGATGAGAGTGGCCAAGCTCCAGCACTTTCTGGTTCACCTGGGGGACGCACAGCACACGCTGAGACTGGTGAGCTGGGCGGTGAACCATTGTTATGGCTGCCCTATCCCCGTCTCCCCTCATCTATCTCAGGGCTCGGTTCAGGGGGTTGCAGCGTTACAGAACATTTAGGTTCCCTCAAACTCAAATCTAGACCTCCAGCCAGTTCCACTGCTGTCATTCTTCCTGTCTAATCAGGGACTGATTTAGACATAGGACATCAGGTGGGTGCAATTAATTATCAGGTGGAACTGAAAAACAGCCTTGTAGGGTAAGATTGGAATAATCCTGGTTTAGATAGACTTTGTACAACAGATACAGTATGCGTTTCTGGCTGGTAGCATGTAGAGAATCATGTCAGCTGTAGTCAACACATTTGTAAGGGTAAGGTAATGAACACACCACATCACTGAATACACCCCTGCTCTCTCCTATGTCCCGTGCAGGCCTATGACATCATGAAGGTTACTCACGGCAACCAGCACCCCCTGACCTCTGACCTCATCAGGAAGTTGGAGGAGTGTCGGGCGGAGTTGGACCGTGCCTAGCAACCTACCCCAGCCACCCGAGGGGATTGGAGAAGTCCATGGCTGTTCAGAAAGTAGCACATGTTTTTAGTGTAATGACGGTGAAGTGTTGTTTAGTTGATATTACATCATTTCTAGAGCTTCATTTTAGTTTTCATTTTGTTCCCTGTCATTCTTCATAACCCATTAAACTCACTGAAACTTTAACTGTGCGTGTGTGAGCTGGGTTCAGATCTGTCTCCTTGTCTGAGCTGGTTCCTGTGTACTTACGTGCGTGTGCGTGTGTTATCTCCGGATATGGCCACACAGTGTTTTGCTAGTTAACTGGCCAGCGTTGTGACTAGAGAGACATGGATTAGGGCTCCTGCCCCCCCCCCCTCTCCCCTCCCTCAGATAGCATCCTGCAGAGTGATGTCACCTGCTGGGAGAGAATAGCACCCTGGGTGTGTGTCTGTCGGTATAGCCCAGTGCTGTAGGCTTGTTGGGCGAGCATAGCAGAGAATGGAAGGCACTGTTGTGTTCAGGAGAACCCTAGTCTTGTGTTTGTGGGTTTAATAGACAGGGCTATCAGTTGTACCATCGCTGTGTGTGTGTGTGTGTGTGTGTGTGTGTGTGTGTGTGTGTGTGTGTGTGTGTGTGTGTGTGTGTGTGTGTGTGTGTGTGTGTGTGTGTGTGTGTGTGTGTGTGTGTGTGTGTGTGTGTGTTTAGCAGTGGCCTATCAGTTATACCATCTCATCTCTCTGCATGTCTCTCTCACTTAGTTCTAACCATCTACTTCCACTGTTAAACCGTAGGTAAACCTTACATAAACCTTAAATAAACCTTAGGTAAACCTTACATAAACCTTAGGTAAACCTTAAATAAACCTTACATAAATCTTAGGTAAACCTTGTGTACACTGATGCCGGTATTTCTCACTGACCGTGTGAATGTGTGGATGAGACAGTGGGAACACACCGTGGCATTCGGCTGCTGATGGACTGACTGTGGTCTGAGCTGTGGATGAGACAGTGGGAACACACCGTGGCATTCGGCTGCTGATGGACTGACTGTGGTCTGAGCTGCGGATGGCGTTTCTAGTTGATCACTCTCTCAGGGTGTTCCTGATGTAGCTTCTAGCTTGGGGGTTGTATGGCTCTTTGTTAAGGATGCTAAAAAATACATTATCTTTCCCTAAAATCTGCGGTTTTCCTGAACTCCCGGTTGGAGGCTCCCTCACTCCCTGCTTATTCTCTCCTGATTACTGGTATCCTCCAACTGGGATTTCTGGAAACCGGGGAATTTTGGGGAAATGACTGGAGTTGTGCAACCCTAGTAATGGTGTTACTTCTACAGCCATCTTACCAGGTCTCTCTTGAGAAAGTGATTCCACTCTCAAAAGGCTGACGTTGGCTCCGCCTATAGCGACTGCGTCACGTCGGTATTGACACTAACACACGCCCTCATAGTATTGCTTTCGGATAACCGCCAGTTTGTCCACTGGCATACAGATCAACTCTCAGGTTTGTTTTGAACGTAGTGAGAGATCTAGTCTCCGATTTGATCCAGCCGTGTCTAGCTAATAGGACTTGAGGTGTACTGTATATGTGACCAATTGGTGTTGATGCCTATATGCTTTAGCTCTGCAGGCTAACAGTTTTGTGGCACGTAGGGAACTCTGGTTCGAACCCAGTCAGTCTGAAATGCCTGTCTGTCTGAATGTGGAGGACAATGAGAGAACTAGATATCATCCCCCCCTCTCTGCAGAGAACTATACAATGAACAGACCATTTCTAAATCATCTATTACTCTCTGTTTGCACTATCAGATTAGATTCACGATCATCTCTTCAGCTTCCATTTTGATCTTTATTCCCGTCGCTCGCTCTCCCCCTTCTTTCTCTCGCTCTCTCCCTCCCTCCCCCTTTCTCTCTCTCTCCCCCTACCTCCCCCCTATCTCTTTCTGTGATGAGTGGTGTCTGAGAGCCCAGCAGGAGAGCCTGAGATAATCAAAGGGACATCAGAGATGTTTCACCCCCACGCCCATCCCTCTCTTTCTTTCTCTCCCTCCCTCCATCCCTCTCTACACTGCCTGTCAGCCTCTCCACCTATCAAGGCCTTTTTCTCCTAGGGACATTTTTCTTCCCTTTTTATCTCTGTCTCTCTCTCACACACACACCCCGGTATAAACCAGTGTTCCAGCGGTGTAAATGCTTCTTTCCCCCATTTAAAGGCTACTTACCATTTAAAAGCCTGCTATCCAGGTCCTGTGGAAGAGGCAGAAGAGAGTGAGTCCCCCAGCCCACAGTAAACCTCCCTCGGTGCTGATCAGAGATAGTGATATGGCGAGATACAGTCTGATACAAAACCTCAATCATTTCCTTCCTTGTCTGAACATATCTTATCGTGCAACTATCCTGTTAATGAACTGCGTAGTGGATCAAATAGCTGCGAGCTGTGGGAGACTGGTTGGTTTCCACTTCGGACGGAGGGAAGAAGAAGAGAGAGAAAAAGGGAGAGAGAGAGAACACACACACACAGATACATAAGGAGAAACATCCACAGTCACACGTTACCATGTCTGTGAGTTATACCAAAGGGTTGGGTCAGGGTGCTGAGATTTACAGACGTGTCCATGTGTGAAGACAATGGGGAAGTACTGTGGATACAAGACAGAGAAAGAGAGAGACAGGAAAGCTCCTATTCTTCATCCACCAATGGGATTTGTTCTCTCCTCTCTCCCTAAAAGTCTCTCTTCCTTACCCCCTCTCCCCTGGGCCCCTCACCCCCTCTCATGCGCCCATGGACAGGGCCCCCCCCCCCCTTCTCTCCTCTCCCCTCATGTGGGTGTTCAAAGCAGGGTGTCAGGAGCAACGTTTCATCCAGGGGCTGAGAATATAGAACCCTGGTATCCCACCAGAGGCCTTTCTCCCTCTCTCTCTCTCTCTCTCTCTCTCTGTCAGTGGCGAAGTTATTGTAATTGCGGCGCGACATTAATATTACAAATACATTCTAATGACAACAAAAGGCTCACTCGGTCTCTGTCGCAGGCACTGATACTGCTTCTCCTCCGTTGGGCAAGAGAAATTACTAGTGTAGGCCTACACGCACACAGTAGCAGTAACACCCAGTGAGATGTAGAGGCAAAGAGAAGGATGGCTCTCTGCTGTTGTATGCTAATACCGCCACTGGGGAGGACCTGAGAAGGAATGATGTGTCACAACATAGACATCTGTTACATGACAGACACTGCAGCTAAACCTGGGTGGATGGAGCCTGGTTTCACTAAGTGGGTCCCATCTATGGTAGAAATTGGTTCAAATGTTCAGTTCGTAATAAGTGCATGAAAAACAGGGCTCTTGGCCCCGTTTATACCTGGTACTAACATAAGTCCTTTGTCCTGATCTTGTCTACATTATGATTGTGCCCATATTGCTTTGTGGGATGGTGGTTGGTTTACTAACACTCATATTCAATCTGAGGAATGTTGAGCATGGTAACTGGGTGGATGTGTAGAAGAAATTGAGAGAATAAATTGACAACTCATCTCCTCCAATACAATCCTTTATTTACAGCAATCCTTGCGTCACTGTCAGATTCTCAGTCCGTTTCTCTGTTCGAAGTTTTCCTGCTGACAGTTACACACAGACATGGGTCGGGTTCAGCAGGCACAATTAGGAAGAAACATTTTTGGACCAACTTTTTTCATTTCCCATTTCAAACTGGTTTATTTCTCCCCGTTTGTGCCTTCTGAACACAACCATAGTCTGTCTCTCTGGTCTGGGCATCTGTCTCTCTCAAAACACACACACAAATTAGCCCAGCCAAAGCACAGTAAGGCCTAGCTAGCATGGGATGGGACTTCGGGTAAATTCCATTTCTATTCCGTCTTCTCAGGAGACGTTTTGGCTGAATACCATTTCAAGATTTGAAGCTAGCTGTTTTGTTCAGTGAGGATTTGTTCCTTTCCCGAAATGGACTAAATTAAGTTGTGTCCAATCCTGCTATCTACAGTAGGCTACCTCTCTCACTCCTCTCAGAGACTGTGCAACCAGAGAAAGAGATCTCTTTACAACACATCTGACCCCATGACAAGGGAGTGGGACGTTGCCATGGTGACAAACACAGACGTGACCAGGGTGTATTCAGGAAGGTGAGATGTTCAAACTTCGCAGATAGAAATGTAACGAATAGAGCAGACTCGATTCCCTATCCTTCAAGACAATCATCTTTTCTACACAACACATTTCTACGCGCAGGTTTTGTAATGTTGCAGCCTGCCGAACGTGACTCTGGAGAGTACCATCATCAACAGGCTCCGGGTAGAAGCTGCCCTTAGGAACAGATCTAGGATCAGATTACCTATCCTGAATCATATCTTAACCATTAGGGGACTACTTCTTTCTACTCCCATCAATCGGACAATTCCCATCTCACAGGAGGAAGTAACAAACGAAAATAGCGGAGGAAAAAAGAAAATATCTCAAATAAAGACGATAGTGTATATGTTGTAATCTATCTATATATGAAATGGGCTCAGCATATGTACATTATTTTGTCTTTTTTTAAATGCATAGTAACTTTGCAGACCAAAAGGTGTGTGGATAATGCATTATACAATACAAGCAACTCTCTGTTCCAGCACCTCTCTGTTCCAGCATGCCTCCTGAGTTAAATAAATAAGATCCTTCATTCATGACCATGACATAGGGGAGAGGTGAAAGGGCAAGGGGCATGACCTCTCACGAAAGGGAGGGAGAGGGAATGATGAGGATGATAATAAAAATAATACATTTTATTAATAAATGCCTTTCAAAACAGCCAAGGACACTACGTCATAAAATATGATGGTAAGATGAAGAAGAAGAAGAAGCATTTATGTCTGAAAGTTATTTTAGGAAACAGGCTATATATGTATGTATATATATATATATATATATTTATATATATATATGTATGTGTGTATATATATATATATGTATATACGTGTGTGTATATATATATATATATATATATATATACACATTACATATATGTGTATATATACATACATACATATATATTTATATACATACATATATATATATATGCATACGTGTATATATATATATATATACACATACATACGTATGTATATATATATATATGCATATATATGCACATTACATATATATATGTATAACTATATATATGTATGTGTTTCTATGTATGTGTATATATATACAGTTGAAGTCGGAAGTTTACATACACCTAAGCCAAATACATTTAAACTCAGTTTTTCACAATTCCTGACATTTAATCCAAGTAAAAATTCCCTGTTTTAGGTCAGTTAGGATCACCACTTTATTTTAAGAATGTGAAATGTCAGCATAATAGTAGAGAGAATGATTTATTTCAGCTTTCATTTCTTTCATCACATTCCCAGTGGGTCAGAAGTTTACATACACTCAATTAGTATTTGGTAGCATTGCCTTTAAATTGTTTAACTTGGGTCAAACGTTTCGGGTAGCCTTCCACAAGCTTCCTACAATAAGTTGGGTGAATTTTGTCCCACTCCTCTTGACAGAGCTGGTGTAACTGAGTCAGGTTTGTAGGCCTCCTTGCTCGCACACGCTTTTTCAGTTCTGCCCACAAATGTTCTATAGGATTGAGGTCAGGGCTTTGTGATGGCCACTCCAATACCTTGACTTTGTTGTCCTTTAGCTATTTTGCCACAACTTTGGAAGTATGCTTGGGGTCATTATCCATTTGGAAGACCCATTTACGACCAAGCTTTAACTTCCTGACTGATGTCTTGAGATGTTGCTTCAGTATATCCACATAATTTTCCATCCTCATGATGCCATCTATTTTGTGAAGTGCACCAGTCCCTCCTGCAGAAAAGCACCCCCACAACATGATTCTGCCACCCCCGTGCTTCACGGTTGGGATGGTGTTCTTCGGCTTGCAAGCCTCTCTCTTTTTCCTCCAAACATAATGATGGTCATTATGGCCAAACAGTTCTATTTTTGTTTCATCAGACAAGAGGACATTTCTCCAAAAAGTACGATCTTTGTCCCCATGTGCAGTTGCAAACTGTAGTCTGGCTTTTTATATGGCGGTTTTGGAGCAGTGGCTTCTTCCTTGCTGAGAGGCCTTTCAGGTTTTGTTGATATAGGACTCGTTTTACTGTGGATATAGATACTTTTGTACCTGTTTCCTCCAGTATCTTCACAAGGTCCGTTGCTGTTGTTCTGGGATTGATTTGCACTTTTCGCACCAAAGTACGTTAATCTCTAGGAGACAGAACTCGTCTCCTTCCTGAGCGGTTTGACGGCTGCGTGGTCCCATGGTGTTTATACTTGCGTACTATTGTTTGTACAGATGAACGTGGTACCTTCAGGCGTTTGGAAATTGCTCACAAGGATGAAACAGACTTGTGGAGGTCTACAATTGTTTTTCTGAGGTCTTGGCTGATGTCTTTTGATTTTCCCATGATGTCAAGCAAAGAGGCGCTGAGTTTGAAGGTAGGCCTTGAAATACATCCACAGGTACACCTCCAATTGACTCAAATGATGTTAATTAGCCTATCAGAAGCTTCTAAAGCCATGACATCCTTTTCTGGAAGTTTCCAAGCTGTTTAAAGGCACAGCCAACTTAGGGTATGTAAACTTCTGACCCACTGGAATTGTAATACAGTGAATTATAAGTGAAATAATCTGTAAACAATTGTTGGGAAAATTACTTGTGTCATGCACAAAGTAGATGTCCTAACCGACTTGCCAAAACTATAGTTTGTTAACAAGAAATTTGTGAAGGGGTTGAAAAACGAGTTTTAATAACTCCAACCAAAGTATGTAAACTTCCGACTTCAACTGTATATATATGTGTGTGTATATATATAGTATATGCATGTATGTATGTATATATATATATATATATATATGTATATATATATATATATGTATGTATGTATGTGTATACAAACATTTAGATCTGAAACTGTCTCAAGCACCAAACTATTATGAAAGTGAATGCACCACGACAGTGGCACCAAGCAGAGTGAATGGGACATTTTCCTCTACACTCATATTTAACTCAGATTTCCCCCATTTTTTAGACCTGTAGAATAGAGCAGTGTCCCTTCAACCCATTAATCACATGGTCACACCCATCCCCTTCTATGGTAGTTATTACGATGTTTCCCTAAAGGTAACATTGTCTTTTAGCCTTTGTTCATCCCTCCATCTCCCCTCCCTTCTAGCTGATGTCTCTCTGCACCTCTTGATCATCGTTAGGGGACGGGTGGGGGGGTGGGTGGGTGTGTTAGGTCTGAACCCCCCGACTGAATACTTCAGTTGCCACCACCATTGCCTGAGGGATGACAATGAAATCAATGGGCCAGAAGATACACCACCACCACCTCCCTTCCCTGGGTCTTGTCCGTCTTTAAATATCATTTCCTATCCCCTAAAGCACTCTGTGTGGTGTCACTGTCTTCAGAGAATTTAAAAAAGAGGTATAGAAAACGTACACGTAACAGGTCCTAAAGTTGAATCCTAACTAGTGCAGAACAATACAAGCCACTGAGAACAGCTAGTCAGGGGAGGAAACACCGAGTAAAACGTGCTGTGGTTTGTACTTTCCACAACTTTTTTCTTCTTTTTACTTTTGAGATCTAATTCTTTTTTTCAGCTAGCACCATCTGTACACAAATACAGGAGCAATGGTTCCGATTTCGAAGTGTTCGCAAGGCACTTGTCTTTCACACACAAGGTGGGTTTTCTTTTCCTTTCTGTCGTTCTTTTCTCTTTTTTTCCCTACGTGTCTATAGCCGTCTGTCAGCCAGTCCTTATTCAAAGCAAGCACAACTTTATTTACAAACTACATCTCCAACAACTCCTCAGTAAAAGTGCTCTTCCTGTCAGGTGGGAGATGTACTCCTCATTTAAAAAAACACCCTCTCTCTTCCTCCTCTTCATTCTCTTCTTCATCCTCCTCCTCTCCCTCCCTTGCTCCCTGTCCCGCTGCTTAAAAAAATATTCATCTTTAGTGTCTGCCTTTGTTCTTCTGCACCTCCTCATGGAAATCCCTCCCTCCGCTCCATCCCTCTCTCTTCCTGCTGTTATATCCGAGATGCTCCAATTCCCTTGAGTCCTAACAGTCCTAGAGGAGGTGTGGTCCGTCTGTCTGTCCGTGGGTCTACCTGCGGCAGCAGGTGACGTCGAAGCAGGTGACTATCATGAGGTGAGCCTTGCAGAAGTTGACCCTGGTCTCCAGTCTGTCTGTCATCACCTCTAGAGCCTCCAGGTACTCCAGAGAGTCTACCTCAAACGTCTGCTGCAGGTCAACTATGGGGAGAGGACAGAGAGACGGCCAATATGTTACAACCAGGGGCAGAGACAGGAACAGAGACAGAAAGAAGGACATTTGTTACAACCATGTTATAGGGACAGAGACAGGGACAGAAGCCTTGTTTATACCTGGTGCTAGCATGCATATTTGATCTTATCCACATTGTAGCCGTTGCATCTTTGTATAAAAAAAATGTAACCTTTATTTTAACAGGGAAGACATATTGAAACCTAGGTCTCTTTTTAAATGTGCCCTGGTTAATACAATATGAAAATAAAATAAAGAATAATAATATGTATGTATGTGTATATATATATATATATATATATATATATATATATATATACACACAAATACATATACATATATATATACACACAAATACATACACACACATACATATATACACTGCTCAAAAAATAAAGGGAACACTTAAACAACACAATGTAACTCCAAGTCAATCACACTTCTGTGAAATCAAACTGTCCACTTAGGAAGCAACACTGATTGACAATAAATTTCACATGCTGTTGTGCAAATGGAATAAACAAAAGGTGGAAATTATAGGCAATTAGCAAGACACCCCCAATAAAGGAGTGGTTCTGCAGGTGGTGACCACAGACCACTTCTCAGTTCCTATGCTTCCTGGCTGATGTTTTGGTCACTTTTGAATGCTGGCGGTGCTTTCACTCTAGTGGTAGCATGAAACGGAGTCTACAACCCACACAAGTGGCTCAGGTAGTGCAGCTCATCCAGGATGGCACATCAATGCGAGCTGTGGCAAGAAGGTTTGCTGTGTCTGTCAGCGTAGTGTCCAGAGCATGGAGGCGCTACCAGGAGACAGGCCAGTACATCAGGAGACGTGGAGGAGGCCGTAGGAGGGCAACAACCCAGCAGCAGGACCGCTACCTCCGCCTTTGTGCAAGGAGGAGCACTGCCAGAGCCCTGCAAAATGACATCCAGCAGGCCACAAATGTGCATCCCTTTATTTTTTTGAGCAGTGTACATAAACAGGTTTTTAAAAATTGTTAAAATAACTTCTCTAGGATAGGGGGCAGCATTTTCACGTTTGGATGAAAATCTCTATTTCTGCTTTTTGTTACTCCTCTCTTTGGCTGGAAAAATGGCTGTGTTTTTCTGTGGCTATGTACTGACCTAACATAATCGTTTGGTGTGCTTTCGCCGTAAATCCTTTTTGAAATCAGACATGTTGGCTGGATTCACAAGTGTAGCTTTAATTTGGTGTCTTTCATGTGTGATTTCATGAAAGTTAGATTTTTATAGTAATTTATTTGAATTTGGCGCTCTGCATTTTTACTGGCTTTTGGCCAAGTGGGACGTTAGCGTCGCACATATCCCAGAGAAGATAAGAAACTGAAAAACTGAAACATAATTATTCAGACTCTTTTCTCAGTACTTTGTTAAAGCACCTTGGGTATGACGCTAAAAGCTTGGCACACCTGTATTTGGGGAGTTTCTCCCATTCTTTTCTGCAGACCCTCTCAAGCTCTGTCAGGTTGGATGGGGAGCGTCACTGCACAGGTATTTCCAGGTCTCTCCAGAGATGTTTGATTGGGTTCAAGTCTGGGCTCTGGTTGGGCCATTCAAGGACAATCAGAGACTTGCCCCGAAGCCACTCTTGGCTGTGTGCTTAGGATCGTTGTCCTTCACCCCAGGTCTTGAGTGCTCTGGAGCAGGTTTTCACCATGGATCTCTCTGTACTTTGCTCCGTTCATCTTTCCATCGATCCTGATTAGTCTCCTAGTCCCTGCAGCTGAAAAACATCCCCACAGCATGATGCTGCCACCACCATGCTTCACCGTAGGGATGGTGCCAGGTGTCCTTCAGAAGTGACGCTTGGCATTCAGGACAAAGAGTTCCATCTTGGTTTCATCAGACCAGAGAATCTTGTTTCTCATGGTCTGAGAGTCTTTAGGTGCCTCTTGGCAAACTCCAAGCGGGCTGTCATGTGCCTTTTACAGAGGAGTGGCTTCCGTCTGGCTACTCTTCTGCAGAGAAGGTTGTCTTTCTGGACCGATCTCCCATCTCCACAGAGGAACTTTGGAGGTCTGGCAGAGTGACCATCGGGTTCTTGGTCACCTGTGGAACCTTTCTATAGATAGGTGTGTGCCTTTCCAAACCATGTCCAATCAATTGAATTTACCACAGCTGGACTCACTGTGACTATTGTGTCTAAAGCATTGACTACTGTAATAGTGCTATGCTCAGGCCTAAACCCTGATTGGTTTACATTCAAAATACATTTCTCAGATAAAATAAAGAGCAAAGTTGTACATTTACCAAGGATTCAAGAATCTTAGCTTGACAAGGAAGCCTTGAAATGGGGCGATAATTATTAAGGTCACTACTATCCCAGCCCTTATGGAGTGGCAGCACGAGCTGATTTTCCATACTATTGGAATATTTCCTGATAACAATGTTTCATAAAAAATGTGGGTTATTGAGCCAACAAATGGGTGCTGCACACTTAAGCAGACCATGATCCAATTGGTCGGTCCCTGTAGATTTCTTGTTGTCTATTGCTATCAAAGCATCCAGGACTTTAATTTCTGTAAATAGCCATGTCCAGAGAGACAAAAGGGATTGTAACATACTCTGTTTCACGGAAACATGGCTCTGTCGGAGTCAGTACAGCCACCTGGATTCTTTGTACGTCGCGATGATAGGAATAAACATCTTTCCGGGAAGAAGAAGGGCGGGGGTGTATGTTTCATGACTAACAACTCATGGCGTAATTGTAACAACATACAGAAACTGAAGTCCTTTTGTTCACCTGACCTAGAATTCCTGACAATCAAATGCCGACCATATTATCTCCCAAGAGAACTATCCTCGGTCATTGTCAAAGCCGTGTATACCCCCCTCAAGCCGATACCACGACGGCCCTCAAGGAACTTCACTGGACTTTATGCAAACTGGAAACCAAATATCCTGAGGTTGCATTTATTGTACCTGGGCATTTTAACAAAGCAAATTTGAGAACAAGGCTGCTTAAATTCTATCAGCATATTGACTGCAGCACTCACACTGGCAAAACTCTGGATCACTGCTACTCTAACTTCCGCGATGCATACAAGGCCCTCTCCAGCCCTCCTTTCGGCAAATCTGACCACGACTTCATTTTGCTCCTCCCTTCCTATAGGCAGAAACTCAAACAGGATGTACCCGTGCTAAGAAATATTCAACGCTGATCTGACCAATCGGAATCAACGCTTAAAGATTGTTTTGATCACGCAGACTGGGACATGTTCCGGGTAGCCTCAGAGAGTAATATTGAGGTATTTGGTGAGTGAAGTTATAAGGAAATGCATTGGAGATGTTGTACCCACTGTGATTATTAAAACCTACCACAACCAGAAACTGTGGATAGATGGCGGCCTTCGCGCAAAACTGAAAGCACAAACCAACACATTTAACCATGGAAAGGTGACTGGGAATATGGCCGAATACAAACAGTGTAGTTATTCCCGCCGCAAGGCAATCAAACAAGCCAAATGTCAGTATAGAGACAAAGTGGAGTCGCAATTCAACGGCCCCGACACGAGACGTATATGGCAGGGTCTACAGACAATCACGGACTACAAAAGAAAAACCAGCCACGCCTCCCGACGTCTTGCTTCCAGGCAAACTGAACACCTTTGCCCACTTTGAGGATAATACACTGCCACCGACGCGGCCAGCTACCAAGGACTGTGGGCTCTCTCCTTCTCCTTGGCCGACGTGAGTAAGACATTTAAACGTGTTAACACTCGCAAGGCTGCCGACCCAGACGGCATCCCTAGCCGCGTCCTCAGAGCATGCGCAGACCAGCTGGCTGGTGTGTTTACAGACATATTCAATCTCTCCCTATCCCAGTCTGCTGTCCCCATATGCTTCAAGATGGTCACCATTGTTCCTGTACCCAAGAAGGAAAAGGTAACTGAATGACTATCGCCCCGTAGCACACACTTCTGTCATCATGTATTGCTTTGAGAGACTAGTCAAGGATCATATCACCTACACCCTACCTGTCACCCTAGACCCACTTCAATTTGCTTACCGCCCCAATAGGTCCACAGACGATGCAATCGCCATAACACTGCACACTGCCCTATCCCATCTGGACAAGAGGAATACCTATGTAAGAATGCTGTTCATTGACTATAGCTTAGCATTCAACACCATAGTACCCTCCAAGCTCATCATTAAGCTTGAGGCCCTGGGTCTCAACGGCGCCCTGTGCAATTGGGTCCTGGACTTCCTGATGGGCCGCCACCAGGTGGTGAAGGTAGGTACCAACATCTCTTACTTTGCTGATCCTCAACACTGGGGCCCCACAATGGTGCGTGCTCAGCCCCTTCCTGTACTCCCTGTTCATCAAATTTGCAGACGACACGACAGTAATAGGCTTGATTACCAACAAGGATGAGACAGCCTACAGGGAGGAGGTGAGGGCACTCGGAGTGTGGTGTCAGGAAACAACCTCTCACTCAACATCAACAAAACAAAGGAGATGATCGTGGACTTCAGGAAACAGCAGAGGGAGCACCCCCCTATTCACATCGACGGGACAGCAGTGGAGAAGGTGGAAAGTTTCAAGTTCCTCGGCGTACACATCACAGACAAACTGAAATGGTCCACCCACACAGACTGTGTGGTGAAGAAGGAGCAACAGCGCCTCTTTAACTTCAGGAGTCTGAAGATATTTGGCTTGAATACAGACTTGAAATCATTGGCCACTTTAATAAATGGATCACTAGTCACTTTAATAATGCTACTTTAATAATGTTTACATATCTTGCATTTCTTATCTCATATGTATATACTGTATTTTATACCATCTATAGCATCTTGCCTATGCCGCTCTGTCATTGCTTATCCATATATTTATATTGTCACGCCCTGACCTTAGAGAGCCTTTTTTATGTCTCTTTTTGGTTTGGTCAGGGTGTGATTTGGGTGGGCATTCTATGTCCTTTATTTCTATGATTTGTGTTTCTATGTTTTGGCCGGGTATGGTTCTCAATCAGGGACAGCTGTCTATCGTTGTCTCTGATTGGGAATCATACTTAGGCAGCCCTTTTTCCCACCTGTGATTGTGGGTAGTTGACTTTTGTTAGTGACACTATAGCCCTCGTAAGCTTCACGGTCGTTTATTTTGTTTCTTGTTTTGTTGGCGACATTCTATAATAAAAGGAAATGTACGCTCACCACGCTGCACTTTGGTCCACTTCTTTCGACGGCCGTGACATATATGTATATATTCTTATTCCATTCCTTACTTAGATTTGTGTGTATTAGGTAGTTGTTGTGGAATTGTTAGATTACATGTTAGATATTGCTGCACTGTCGGAACTAGAAGCACAAGCATTTCGCTACATTTTATGTGACCAATAAAATGTGATTTGATTTGAAGAAAAACGGACTATAATTTCTATCTCAAGTTTCCCCTATCACCATCCAGCCCAATATCATTCTGAATAGGCTAGACGTTCTTTCAAAGCGATAGTCCGCTGAAATAAAATGGTGATTAATGCGTCAGTGATGGCATTTTTTTCCGTAATGAGGCAAGTGTCTGAATTAATTTGTTGTGGCAGAGAGGAGGAAGTAGAACCCTTCAGAATTTAGCCAGTTTCCCATTACAATCTGAAAGAGTAGTTACATAATAATCAGATTTAGCCTTTCTGATTTGTCTTACACAATGATTCCTCAGTTGCTTAAACGCTTGCCAGTCCCAGACCTAAGCCTGTGTTCCTGGCCTTGACACAAGTATCATCTCTTATGAATGACTTCTGATAATTCCATGGTGTACCAGGCATTCAATCTACCTTTAACCTTTCATTTTTTGAAGGGCACATGATTATCCACAATAGTGTTGAAGACTCAAAGCTAAATCAACTTCAGGGATAGCTGAAATGCAATCAAGGTCACTAAAATAAAGCCCGTTCATTGAAGTTCCTCTTAGTGATGACACAAGGCTTAGATTTTTCATCATCTCACATTCTCACAAATAACTGCGCAATGGGCACTAATGTCTTGGGTGAAGACAACAGTAGAAACATATTTCTCAGGTGTATTTGTTAAAATAAGCTCAATTAGAGTTGACTTTGAGGGATCTTTAGGGTTGGGCCGTGTAGGCTTAGACACCAGCTGGGTTAGGTTTAGATTATTACACATGTCTCTTAGATAGTCTGAAGTCTGCATTTCCCAATCATAATTTAAGTCACCCAGGATAATAACTTCTGATTTAGTAAAAGAAGACAACAAACTAGTTAACTCCTCGAGTGCAAAAGGGTTAGCTGAGGGAGGATGGTAGACCCCTACAACAGTTATGGATACATTTTCCCCCAGACAAAGGCTTAAAGATAGTAACAAAAAACGATTGTCAAGCGAAAGAGATTCTATTATTATTTTATTTTTTATTTAAATGGCCACTCCACCACCTCTACCATGTCTGTCAACTCCGAACACATTATAACCCTCAATATTAATATCAGAATCCAGAATGTCCCCAGAGATCCAAGTTTCAGTCAATACCAGAATGTCCGGATTCGTCTGCATAGCCCAGATCTTGATGTAATCCAGTTTAGGAAGTAAGCTCCTAAAGTTCAGATGTATCAACCCAAGTCCTTTATGATTTTTAACGTCACATGGAAACTCAAACAATCTATGTTAAATAGGCGGTTGCAGGCCCTGTCTGATGGTTGATATAGTTGGTAAGGCTATAAGATTGCATAGAACTGCACCATTTGGTCGGTCTATCCCTATTAGTATGAGTAGAAATTGGAATTACTTTTCCAAGGTTAGCACCACAGGGCCTGAGGCCGCAGCCAATGTCAATACGAGGAACTCAGAGTAACCAATGATGAAATGCTATAAACTGACTTACATGGGATTTGGTTGCTATCGCGCAACAGCCCAAGCCCTCTACGTGATTCGAAAACCCTAGGGGTATTCAAGTTTGTGGAATTCCCATTTGAACCAAAAGCACTGGGTGAGTAGACCACAGTTGGCTTCTGTTTTGAGCTAACAATAGCAGATCTAAGTGGAGTTCAAATGAATGGGTACAAGATTACAACTGACAACACCCCTGGTAGTATAGACAGCAGTGCGACGATAACATTACCTGAGCGGGGCTTGGTCTGTCTCTGAGTCAATATCTTAATGCTGCCTTGAAATGTGAAGAGAGGATTCAGGCTCCTAGACTTCCTACAGTGCATTCGGAAAGTATTCAGACCTCTTTAATTTTTCCACATTTTGTTACGTTACAGCCTTATTCTAAAATTGATTCAATCTACACACAATACCCCATAATGTCAAAGCGAAAAAATAAAAAACAAAAATACCTTATTTACATAAGTATTTAGACCCTTTGCTCAGGTGCATCCTCTTTCCATTGATCATCCTTGAGATGTTTCTACAACTTGATTGGAATCCACTTGTGGTAAATTCAATTGATTGGACACCTATATAAGGTCCCACAGCTGACAGTGCATGTCAGAGCAAAAACCAAGCCATGAGGTTGAAGGAATTGTCCGCAGTGCTCCGAGACAGAATTGTGCGAGGCACAGATCTGGGGAAGGGTACCAAAACAATTCTGAAGCATTGAAGGTCCCCAAGAACACAGTGGACTCCATCCTTCTTGAATGGAAGAAGTTTGGAACCACCAAGACTCTTCCTAGAGCTGGCCACCCGGCCATAGTTAGCAATCGGGGGAGAAGGGCCTTGGTCAGGGGGGTGACCAAGAACACGCGAGCTCCAGAATTCCTTTATGGAGATGGGAGAACCTTCCAGAAGACCAACCATCTCTGCAGCACTCCACCAATCAGGCCTTTATGGTAGAGTGGCTTGGCAGAAGCCACTCCTCAGTAAAAGGCACATGACAGTCCACTTGGAGTTTGCCAAAAGGCACCTAAATGACTCTCAGACCATGAGAAACAAGATTCTCTGGTCTGATGAAACCAAGATTGAACTCTTTGGCCTGAATGCCAAGCGTCACTTCTGAAGGAAACCTGGCACCATCCCTACGGTGAAGCATGGTGGTGGCAGCATCATGCTGTGGGGATGTTTTTCAGCTGCAGGGACGGATAGACTAGTCAGGATTGAGGGAAAGATGAATGGAGCAAAGTACAGAGAGATCCTTGATGAAAACCTGCTCCAGAGCGCTCAGGACCTCAGACTGGGGCGAATGAACAGGACAACAACCCTAAGCACACAACCAAGACTATGTAGGAGTGGCTTTGGGACAAGTCTCTGAATGTCCTTGAGTGGCCCAGCCAGAACCTGGACTTGAACCCAATCGAAACATCTCTGGAGAGACCTGGAAAAAGCTGTGCAGTGAACCTCCCCATCCAACCTGACAGAACTTGAGAGGATCTGCAGCTTGTAGCGTCATAAGAAGACTCAAGGCTGTAATCGCTGCAAAAAGGCGCTTCAACAAAGTACTGTGTGTAGATTGATGAGGGGAAGAAAATATTGAATCTATTTTAGAATAAGGCTGTAACGTAGCAAAATGTGGAGAAGGGAAGGGGTCTGAATACTTTCCGAATGCACTGAACCAATAATGCGTGCCACTTCTTCTGTTGACAAATATCACCAGCAGCTATGAGTGTAATCCAACTCTGCCATATGTGCCTTTATGAGTCTATTAGACGGATCAATATCAGCTGGTATGTCAGCTATGAGATGTACTTATGTGTTATATGATGCTCCGTCTGACAGGTCTGAGCAATGGAACAGAGATTTTATATTGGAGACAAGGGGGAGATTGTGTGAGTGAGTGTGTGTGTGTGAATGTATGTGCGTGTGTGCGTACCACAGCCATATTATAGCGAGGTAGGGGCTTTGACTGTGCAGCCAGACAGAAGGTATTATCAACAAGATTACTGTAGGTGTCAAGGTTTTGTGTGTGGCTGCAGTACAAGTATCACACACACACACACACACTCACATTTACTTACATTCAGTGGTCCATTTGTCTGGCTCCAGCATCAGGTGCTGCTTGGTCTGCTCCAGCTCTTTCTTCAGCCAGTCATACTTGGCTCGGATCTCGGAGATCCGCTGCTGCCTGTGCTCCAAGGTCTTCAGCTTAGCACTGAAATAAACCACCTCCTGATGGAGACACAGAGAGAGGAGAGGGAGGGGAGAGAGAGAAGGGAGAGAGAGAGAAAGACAAAGAAGAGAGTGAGAGATTGAAAAGGAGAGCGAGATGTAGGGGGATTTTAAAGAAAGAAAGAAAGAAAGAAAAGGTGAGAGAGAGAAATAAAACATTTGAAGAAAGAGTGAGAGGGTCAGCAGTGTACAAAACAAATGGAGTGGGGTCAATGTAATAGTCCGGTGGCCATTTGATTAATTGTTCAGCAGTCTTATGGCTTGGGGGTAGAAGCTGTTAAGGAGCCTTTTGGTCCTAGACCTAGCGCTCTGGTACCGCTTGCCCCAGACTTGTCACCCAGTCTATAACTTGGGTGACTGGAGTCTCTGACAATTTTCTGGGCCTTCCTCTGACACCGCCTATTATATAGGTCCTGGATGGCAGGAAGCTTGGCCTCAGTGATGTACTGGGCCGTACACACTACCCTCTGTAGCGCCTTACGGTCAGATGCCGAGCAATTGCCATACCAGGCGGTGATGCAACCGGTCAGGATGCTCTCGATGGTGCAGCTGTAGAACTTTTTGAGGATCTGGGGACCCATGCCAAATCTTTTCAGTCTCCTGAGGGGGATTTTTTTTTGTCGTGCCCTCTTCACGACTGTCTTGGTGTGATTGGACCATGATAGTCCGTTGGTGATGTGGACACCAAGAAACTTGAAACTCTCGATCCACTCCACTACAGCCCCGTTGTTGTTAATGGGGGCCTGTTCGGCCCGTCTTTTCCTGTAGTCCACGATCAGCTCCTTTGTCTTGTTAACATTGAGGGAGAGGTTGGAATTGTGTTTGGCCACGCAGTCGTGGGTGAACAGGGACTACAGAAGTGGACTAAGTACACACCCCTGAGGGGCCCCAGTGTTGAGGATCAGCATGACAGACGTGTTGTTCCTTACCCTTACCACCTGGGGGCGGCCCATCAGAAAGTCCAGGATCCAGTTGCAGAGGGAGGTGTTTAGTCCCAGGGTCCTTAGCTTAGTGACGAGCTTCATGGGCACTATGGTGTTGAACGCTGAGCTGTAGTCAATGAACAGCATTCTCACATATGTGTTCCTTTTGTCCAGGTGGGAAAGGGCAGTGGGGAGTGCGATTGAGATTGCATCATCTGTGGATCTGTTGGGGCGGTATGCGAATTGGAGTGGGTCTAGGGTATCCGGGAGGATGTGAGCCATGACCAGCCTTTCAAAGCACTTCATGGCTACCGATGTGAATGCCACGGGGTGGTAATCATTTAGGCACAGGGCACAGGGACTATGGTGGTCTGCTTGAAACATATAGGTATTACAGACTCAGTGAGGGAGAGGTTGAAAATGTCAGTGAAGACACTTGCCAGTTGGTCCGCGCTTGCTTTGAATACACATCCTGGTAATCCATCTCGCCCCACGGCTTTGTGAATATTGACCTGTTTAAAGGTCTTGAACACATCGCCTACCGAGAGCGTTGTCACGCAGTCATCCAGAACAGCTGGTGCTCTCGTGCATGCCTCAGAGTTGCTTGCCTAGAAGTGAGCATAAAGGCATTTAGCTCGTCTGGTGGCTCGCGTCACTGGGCAGCTCGCTTCTGGGTTTCCCTTTGTAGTCCGTAATAGTTTTCAAGCCCTGCCACATCCGACGAGCATTGTAGCGGTGTAGTAGGATTCAATATAAATCATGTATTGATGCTTTGCTTGTTTGATGGTTCGTCTGATGGCATAGCGGGATTTCTTATAAGCGTACGGATTAGTGTCCCGCTCCTTGAATGCGGCAGCTCTAGCATTCATAGCTTGATGCGGATATTGCCTGTAATCTATGGCTTCTGATTGGGATATGTGCGTACGGTTACTGTGGGGACGACGTCGTCGATGCACTTATTGATGAAGCCGATGACTGAAGTGGTATACTCCTCAGTGCCACTGGATGAATCCCGGAACATATTCCAGTCTGTGCTAGCAAAACAGTCCTGTAGCGTATCATCTGCGTCATCTGACCACTTCCGTATTGAGCGAGTCACTGGTACTTCCTGCTTTAGTTAATCAGGAGGATAGAATTGTGGTCAGATTTGCCAAATGGAGGGCGAGGGAGAGCTTTGTATGCATCTCTATGTGTGGAGTAAAGGTGGTCTAGAGTTTTTTTTCTCTGGTTGCACATGTGACATGCTGGTAAAAATTTGGTAAAACTGATTTAAGTTTGCCTGCATTAAAGTCCCCTTCCACTAGGAGTGCCGCTTCTGGATTAGCATTTTCTTGTTTGCTTATGGCCTTATAGATTTGGTTGTGCGGTCTTAGTGCCAGCATCGGTCTGTGGTGGTAAATAGACGGCTACGAATAATATAGATGAGAACTCTCTTGGTAAATAGTGTGGTCTACAGCTTATCATAGGGTACTCTACCTCAGGCGAGCAATACCTCGAAACTTCTTTACTATTAGACATCGTGCACCAGCTGTTATTGACAAAAAGACACACACCCCCACCCCTCGTCTTCCCAGAGGTAGCATCTCTGTTCTGCCGGTGCATGGAAAATCCCGCCAGCTCTATATAATCCGTGTCATCGTTCAGCCACAACTCGGTGAAACATAAGATATTACAGTTCCTAATGTTCCGTTGGTAGGATAATCGTAATCGTAGGTCATCAATTTAATTTTCCAATGATTCCATGTTAGCAAGTAGAATGGATGGCAGTGGGAGTTTACTCGCTTGCCTACGGATTCTCAGAAGGCAGCCCGATCTGCGTCCTCTTTTCCTCCATCTTTTCTTCACGCAAATGACTTGGATTTGGGCCTGTCCAAATCAGTATATCCTTCTTGCCGGACTCGTTAAAGGAAAAAGCTTCTTCCAGTCTGTGGTGAGTAATTCCAGTTCTGATGTCCAGAAGTTATTTTCAATCATAAGGGACGGTAGAAGCAACATTATGTACAAAATAAGTAAAAAAACAAGTTACAAACAACGCAAAAAACGAACAAAATAGCAGAATTGGTCAGGGGCATGTAAAACGTCAGACATCCTGCCATCTTAACTCTTCGGCGCCATCCCGCTCTCTCTCTCTCTCTCTCTCTCTCTCTCTCTCTCTCTCTCTCTCTCTCACCTTGTTTCCTTTCTCTCTCCTCCTCTGCAGGCGCTCCACGTCGTCTATCTTGTAGACCTTTATCTCGAAGGGTTCTGTGGTTCCCCTGGGGGCGGGGCTTAGCGGGCCGTCGACCCAGCGTACGCTGGAGCTGATGGCGGGCTTCCTGATCAGAGAGGACGAGTCCAGGGTCAGGCTGGGAATCAGACGACGACGCTGGGTACCTGGACACATGCACACATACATAGAAAGAGAGAGACACACACACACACACACACACACACAGCAAAAGACACAGACGCATGCACGCACACAGTTAATGGGGACACCGGGAGAAGAATACTTTTTGGTATTGTTGTTCCCATTTCAATTTCCATGTATATGCTTCATTCACATTATTGTGTTGCCAAAGCAACAATGTTGAACAATTCAACATTGAAAAACATATATCACAATAAAGGAAAACTAATATTTTGGTATTAGTTTCATTAGACCATTGTTGACATAGTTCCAAAATGTTTTGCTTGTCAGCAATCAGTTTTTCAAGATATGTAACCAGCGGTGTAGTGGTGGCTATACGCAGGTATACAACGTATACCCACTTTCACTGGGCATTGTCTATACTCACCAGAGTATAGACCTCTCCAGAGGGTAGTGCAGTCTGCACAACACATCACCGGGTGTAAACTACCTGCCCTCCAGGACACCTACAGCACCCGATGTCACAGGAAGGCCAAAAAGATCATCAAGGACAACAACCACCTGAGCCACTACCTGTTCACCCCGCTGTCATCCAGAAGGCGAGGTCAGTACAGGTTCTATCTCAAGGCCATCAGACTGTTAAATAGCCATCAGTAGCACCTTAGAGGCTGCTGCCCTTATATACATAGACTTGAGTAAAAAATTCATGTTTCAAAAAATGAAGGAACGGGCTAAATATAGCGACGCTAATAATAGGCTTAACCGTCTTCTGGTAGATGGAAAGGCTTTCCCAAAAACCTTCTCTATTTAATGTTAACTAGCTACAAAGTAGCTTATGCCTACCTGTCAGAATGATATCATGATTATTTGTGTCAATCCAGTGGCCATTTCTTTTTCAAACTCCATCTCATGTGCTACAGAAACATGGCTAAGCAAACACTAGTGCTAAGTGCCTGCACACTTGAATTAAAGGGTACTTACTCTCAAAAATCTAAATGTATTATATATATTTTTTATAACAGAGCCAAGAGCCCAGACCTCAAAGTGATCTCCTGATGTGGTCTAAGACATTGTTATGGGCTTAGAACATACACTTTTGTTGTTTTTCTGCAAATAAGGGTGACTTTTTGGGGAAAATCTGAAACATGTGAATTTCTGACTCAGTTTATCTGTTTCAATAGTAGGCCTACTATTAGCCTACTTGCACAGTACAGCTTGGGTTGGCCTGACTATGAAAGACCAATATTGGATTTATCATTTTAGGTAATTCAGAGTGTACTGTATGCCACTTGATTGCTGACAAGCAAAACATTTTGGTACTATGTCAACAATAGACTAAGAAACAAACACCAACCGATCCTTTGTGGGTTGAGTTTGCCTTTAAGAAACATTCATTAGAATGTGTAGAATTCAGTAGGATCTATCTCTCTCGCTCATCACCTACAGGACAAATAAGAAACATACAGTAGGCTGCGTTTACACAGTCAGCCTAATTCTGATATTCTGCCCAAAAATTGAACTGATTGATCAAAAGTCCAATATTTGGCAAAAGATCAGAATTGGGCTGCCTGTGTAAACGCAGCCACAGTGCAACTCTACATCTGTGACTGTGACTGGGTCAGGAGAACAGCATACTGACGTGTTGTTTTGTTCTGTTCTGCTGACAAGGACGTGACCAGGCTTTAGTTTGACAAAGGCAGCAAGAGTAAACATCAGGGCAAATAGCTGATAACCAAACCAGGACAGACAGCTGATCACCAAACCAGGACAGATAGTTAATGACAGAGCCAAGAGTCCTACACTGCCATTCTGCCAGGGGCTGGCGTTGGGGTGGGAGCTGGGGTTAGGTCTAGCATTGGAGTAGGGGTTGGAGAGAGGGGCCTAGGTTTGGGAGGGGGGGGATTGGTTGAGTAGGACTGTGTTCTGGCAATGACACCAATCCAGTATTTAGCATGAGTTCCTGGGGGAGGATGGGGGAGAGAGGAGAGAAAAAACAGAACGGTTGAGAGGGGAGATGGGGAGAGCAGCAAAGAGGAGAGAAGAGACGGGGAGAAAACGCAGCAGAACCGAACAGAAGATAAGAGAGGGGAGAGAGAGAACAGAGAAAGAGAGGGGAAAAGAGAACAGAGAAAGAGGGGAGAAGAGAACGGAGTAAGAGAGGGGAGAAGAGAACAGAGAAAGAGAGGGGAGAAGAGAACAGAGAAAGAGAGGGGAGAAGAGAACAGAGAAAGAGGGGAGAAGAGAACGGAGTAAGAGAGGGGAGAAGAGAACAGAGAAAGAGAGGGGAGAAGAGAACGGAGTAAGAGAGGGGAGAAGAGAACAGAGAAAGAGAGGGGAGAAGAGAACAGAGAAAGAGAGGGGAGAAGAGAACAGAGAAAGAGAGGGGAGAAGAGAACAGAGAAAGAGAGGGGAGAGAGAGAACAGAGAATGAGGGGAGAGAGAGAGAGAACAGAGAATGAGGGGAGAGAGAGAGAACATAGAAAGAGTGGAGAAGAGAACAGAGAAAGAGAGGGGAGAGAGAGAACAGAGAAAGAGAGTGGAGAGAGAGAACAGAGAATGAGGGGAGAAGAGAACAGAGAGAGGGGAGAGAGAGAGAACAGAGAAAGAGTGGAGAAGAGAAAAGAGAAAGAGAGTGGAGAAGAGAAAGAGAGTGGAGAAGAGAACAGAGAAAGAGAGGGGAGAGAGAGAACAGAGAAAGAGAGGGGAGAGAGAGAACAGAGAATGAGGGGAGAGAGAACATAGAAAGAGTGGAGAAGAGAACAGAGAAAGAGTGGAGAAGAGAACAGAGAAAAAGAGGGGAGAGAGAGAACAGAGAAAGAGAGTGGAGGAGAACAGAGAAAGAGTGGAGAAGAGAACAGAGAGAGGGGAGAGAGAGAGAACAGAGAAAGAGTGGAGAAGAGAAAAGAGAAAGAGAGTGGAGAAGAGAAAGAGAGTGGAGAAGAGAACAGAGAAAGAGAGGGGAGAGAGAGAACAGAGAGAGATAGGAGAAGAGAACAGAGAAAGAGAGTGGAGAAGAGAACAGAGAAAGAGAGTGGAGGAGAACAGAGAAAGAGAGTGGAGAAGAGAACAGAGAAAGAGAGTGGAGAAGAGAACAGAGAAAGAGAGTGGAGAAGAGAACAGAGAAAGAGAGGGGAGAAGAGAACAGAGAAAGAGAGGGGAGAAGAGAACAGAGAAAGAGGGGAGAGAGAGAACAGAGAAAGAGAGGGGAGAGAGAGAACAGAGAAAGAGTGGAGAAGAGAACAGAGAAAGAGTGGAGAAGAGAACAGAGAAAGAGGGGAGAGAGAGAACAGAGAAAGAGAGGGGAGAGAGAGAACAGAGAAAGAGAGGGGAGAGAGAGAACAGAGAAAGAGTGGAGAAGAGAACAGAAAAAGAGTGGAGAAGAGAACAGAAAAAGAGTGGAGAAGAGAACAGAAAAAGAGTGGAGAAGAGAACAGAGAAAGAGAGGGGAGAGAGAGAACATAGAAAGAGAGGGGAGAGAGAGAACATAGAAAGAGAGGGGAGAGAGAGAACAGAGAAAGAGAGAGAACAGAGAAAGAGATAGGAGAAGAGAACAGAGAAAGAGAGTGGAGAAGAGAACAGAGAAAGAGAGTGGAGAAGAGAACAGAGAAAGAGAGTGGAGAAGAGAACAGAGAAAGAGAGTGGAGAAGAGAACAGAGAGAGATAGGAGAAGAGAACAGAGAAAGAGATAGGAGAAGAGAACAGAGAGAGTGGAGAAGAGAACAGAGAAAGAGAGTGGAGAAGAAAAGAGAACAGAGAAAGACATAGGAGAAGAGAACAGAGAAAGAGATAGGAGAAGAGAACAGAGAAAGAGAGTGGAGACGAGAACAGAGAGAGATAGGAGAAGAGAACAGAGAAAGAGAGTGGAGAAGAGAACACAGAAAGAGAGGGGAGAGAGAGAAGAGCATTTGGTGATCACAGGGTGGAGAGATAAGCCTAGCGGGTCAGTCCCTCTTATCTGACCAGCGTGCTGGAATGTGTGTGTGCGCACACACACACACACACACACACACACACACACACACACACACACACACACACACACACACACACACACACACACACACACACACACACACACACACACACACACACACACAATTTCCATTTGCATAGAAATTGGCAGCCATGTCAGCAGACAGGTTTTTATCAGATTCACACACAGGGACGGGGTGAAGGGAGAGGGAGGGGGGGGGGGGGGGGGGGGGGGGGGCGAGAGGTGCCGTTAATAAGGTTCCGTCTGTCTCTTTGTCTCCGAGCGCAACAGAAAGGTCACAAAGACAGATCTGCTCTAAGTCACCTTCGAGTCACCCATTTGTACCGTATTACTGCCTGCTGCATCAGGACACAGTGGAGAGAGAGAGAGAGAAACCAAGCGATGGAAAATCCAATATTACAGTAAAGAGCAACCATACATGAGACCCTCAACTGGAAACCTGATTAAACATTTTTTTTTTCCCAAGCAAGCCTCTCTCTCTCTCCCTCCCGCTTCCTCTCTCTCCCTCTCACTGCTGGAGCAGCCACAGGCCGGGCTGTGTTGGCCCGGGTTCTGCGGTTCTAAGTCAGCCATAGATAAGCCTGATCACTGTTCCCTCTTACTGCCTCTCTGGACGGGAGGGGGGAGAGAGAGAGGGAGGAGAGAGAGGGAGAGGTGGAGGGCAAGTGGAGGGTAAGTGGAGAGGGAGAGTTAAGGGAATGGAGGGTAGCTTTGGAGAGGTAGGGGGTGGCAAGGGGGATGAACAGGGGTCCCAGCCTAGAAGGGGGGGGGGATAAGGGAGAGGAGAGGGAGGAATGGAGAGAGTACAGGGGTTAAAGAGTGCACTGCTTTCCTGAGGCCACCCACAGAACTCTCTGACAATGGCCATCTGTCTGCCCAACAAGACCACTCTCACTACCTACCTCTCAGGGGTGAGGGGAGAGGGAGGGAAAGGAGGGGTTGAAACCTGATTTAGTTATTTATTTCCAAATTTGTCCAGAGGCATAGTTTATTTTTAAATAATAAATGGAAGTCTTGTGAGCTACATTTCGCTGCCGCTGCGATTCATATCGAAATGGGACAGTTTACTAACCAAACATGTTATCTGGAATAGAGGGTTCATTCATCAGTGTTTTTAACCATGCCTGAGCTGGTTCTGGTTCTGGGCAGTGGGGCTGAGGAGCATAGGCTCATCCTGGGAGAAGGTGACAGCCTAATGTGGCGATTCATCATGGCTGACTTTAAGAGAATGACTCTGATAAGCCTTTCACTATTACACGCCTCCCGGACTGACTGGCTGCCTGCCTGGTTGCCTGCCTGCCTCCCTCCTTGCCTGCCTGGCTGGTCACCTTACTTACCTGACAGCTTGTTTCATATTCAAAGGTTTTATTCTATTTCTATTCAGGACAGAGCATGAACTGGAGGTCGAGTATGAGGGATGTAAGCTACGTGACTAAGGTTATAGTTAGTTGAACAAAGGTAATTGAACATCTATAGAGTTACCCTTTAAATACATGTCTGTACTGTTTTGTGTAGTGTATAAATGGAACAGGAAAACTAAGCATAAAGGAAGGGAAACCCTATGAGCAAAAGACGTTAAAATAACGTTGAAAGAATGTATTGTGCTCACTGGGAAGCAGCATAAGGAGCAGACCTGTGTTGTTGTTCCTCTTCTTGTTGTTCTTGAGGCTACGGCGGCTGCTGCTGGTGGCTGAGCTGTGTTCGCTCAGAGAGTCCTGGGCAGAGGAGGTGCTTCCTGTGGCCTCGCTGTCCCTCAGCATGCTCTCGTAGCCACTGCTGGCCCCGCTGTGGTAGAACAGGGCTGTCTTCCCCATGGCCGGGGGCAGCTCGCCACTCAGAACACTGCTGTTGTCACTGGCATGGCCGCTGCTGCAGCGCTGGGGCCGCTTGGGGGCTGTGATCTTACTGTAGGGAGACGGCAGGGTGTGGACTATCACTGGTCTCTCCTCTCCCTGTGTCCCTCCACCACCTGCTCCACCTCCACTTCCTCCGGCACCCCTCTCCTCCCCAGCCTCGGAGCCTCCTACTCGGTTGTGACTGGTTGATCGAGAGCCTCCGTTGCCCTGAAGCAGCTCGGAGATGCGTCCGTTGGCGGCTCTCAGAGGCAGCTTGACGGTCAGGCCTCCCCCTCGGCTGTGACTCAGAGACTGGGTGGCCCAGGAGCCAGAGCTGGGTTCCTTGTTCTGTCCCAGGGCCTGGCTGGAGGTCTGACCCTGGGGCTGGGGCTGGGTCTTGCCGTTGGGAGGCAAGCTGGAGCTGCGGTTGACAGACTGGGGCAGAGACTTGGTGGAGAAGCTGAGTGTCTTGGTGCTGGAGGCCGAAAGGCTGCGGGTCTTAGGGCTGGCCATCAGCAGCTTGCTGACCGCTGAGATCTTCGACTGGCTCGACTTGGGCGATTTGGGAGCACTGCCGGGGCTGTTACCGGAACCGTTTCCATTAGGGGAGGAGGATGACACTGAGCCACAGCGGATGATGCTACGTCCGGGATGGGGCATATTGCAGTCCCCCCTCCCCCCTCCGGCTGCCCCCTTCCAGCCCAGAGAGCTGAGGCTCTCCCCCCTCTCCAGGGAGAGGCAGTCGTAGTGGGGGCCAAGAGAGCTGTGACCTCCATGGGACCGCCCCAGAGAGTTGGTTCTGTTAGCCAGCTGCTCTAGTTTAGCACTGAACAACCTACTGCTCTCCACATTAGACCCCTTCTGTTTCCCTCCACCAAGCCCACCTAGGTCCTCCGGGGTGCTCCCCAGGAAGGAGAGGCCATGGCTGGGTGCGTGCAGGGGGCTGAGGGGGCCTCCTGCCCGGTTCTTCTGGTCCAGACTGGACTTGCGTACTGGTGGCAGCGGTGGGATCCCTTTCTGGCGGGAGAACAGGCCTTGTCTCCCGGACGACCCCCGTCGGTCCAGTGTTGCCCTCGGACTACAGGGGGTGGAGGTGGTGATCCCTAGGCCCCGGTACTCCCCCCCTGCCCCTCCTCCGTTAGCGCCGTAGCGGAGTGAGTCCTCGTCCAGGCCGTCATGGCGGTTGATCCGGTGCCAGCCGCGGGGCAGACTGGCGGTGCGCAGGATGTCGGCAGAGTAGACGGGAGTCATCAGACACTCCCCAGAGCTGACCAGCACCATCTCACAGCCGTCCACCACCCTCTTACAGGAGTCTGGAGAGGAGACGGTCTCACCGCTGCTGGAGCTGCAACGGTCCCCTCCGTAGCCACTGTCCACCCTGCTGGCCCTGTCACCCTGGGGCCAGGCCTGGGTCTTAGCTGGGTCTGTCTTGACTGGTGGCTCCACCACCCTCTTCTCCGGCTTCACCTTACACACCAGCTCCTTAGGCCTCACATCGCCTCCATCTCTCTTCATCCAGGGGTCGTCGAAGCTGAGCTCGCTGGACATGGAGGCCAGGACCAGGGCTTGGGCTGGGGCAGGCTTGGCTGGGTCCTTGGACAACAGGTGAGTCTTGGTAGGGGAGGACAGTATAGTGGGCTCCTGTATAACCATGGGTTTGACGGCCACACAGGAGTGGACTGTGATGTTGGTCTTGAAGGGGAGGAAGTTGCTGGAGGCCCCCAGGGTCTGGATGTTGGAGACGGTGATGTTGGTCTTACCCATGGAGGGAGACAGTCTCTTCAGCCTCTCTTTAGTCAGGGTGCTCTTCTCCTTCTCTGTTCCGTTCTCATCTCCACACAACACTACTTCGCTGTCAGGAGTCTTCCTTCCTCTAGAACCCAGGGACACCTCATCTTGCTCCTCTGCCACAGAGAGAGGCACCTGTGGGGGGTCTAGCTCGGCCAGAGCCTCCCCATGTCCATGGGACTGGCCGAAACTGTGCAGGGACTGATCCCCGTCACTCCCAGCACTCAGCTCACTCAGCCACGATGAGATGGACGACCGGCAGCTCGGCAGCGCCGCCATCGCCTCTCCTTCCACGCGAAGCTTCGCCATGCTGACTTCCGCCATGGCGATCACCCCGGCGACTGAGGCGCTTGTCATTGTGACCATTCCGGTGGTCGTAACAATGACAGTAGTGTTGTTTCCATAGCACTCCAGGTCATCGCTGATGCTGCTGATGATGGAGACAGGGCGGGATCCTGAGGCCAGGGCGGTGACGGAACAGTCGCTGGTGAAGCTAATGATGCTAGTGGGACGACCGCCACTCTCCAGCATGCCCCGGACATCCAGCCCCTCCTCACACCCCAGGGTGAATACCAGCTCATCTTCCCCCAGAGAGCGAGGGTCTGCTGGGGCTGGGGTAGAGGAGGGGCTGGGGGCTAGAGCAGGAACTGGGGCTGGGGGAGGCAGAGAAAGATGAGAAGGAGGAAGAGAGAGGATAGACAATGAAAGGAAAATATGTAAGGAACGTGAAATGAATTCGCTGTACGAAACCACTGTCATACATAAAAAAACATCTTCAAAAAACACTTGTCACAGTAATAGAATAAAGAGCAAGACTTACTGTCCCTGCGTACATCCAGAGGTATCTGAGGAACATTATCGTCACACAGTGTCTCAGCAGACCCCAGGCTGGCAGACAAGGAGTCGGTGCGCTTTAGCACCTGGGGACTCATTCTCATCGGGGAGGTCCTGGACAGGGACTCCAGCTGCAGCAGGGAATCTGTAGAGGACCTCCCACTATCTGCAGCCAGGCTGTCTGCAGTAGACAGACTCTGGCAGGACAGAGGGGGCGTTCCCGGCATCACACCCTTCTGGGTGTAGACCTTGATTATAATCATAATCAAATATTGGATTTTTATAGTTCTTTTCAAGGACCCAAAGATGCTTCACAACATTACTGTACATTTTCATGGAAATGCATTTTATGAGGTAAAATTCAACCCAATAACTGTAAAATAGCACAAGCAAAGACCGTAGAGGTGTGAGAGCCAGATACTGTACCTTGCAGCGCTGTGAGGGTGAGGAAGGAGGTCTGTAGTCAGAGGTCTTGGTAAGAGAGGCGATGCCCAGCCGAGGAGAACCCAGGGGGCGGGGCTTACCATCACTGCTACTGCCTGCGCTCAAAGACTCACGACTGTCAATCAAATAGAAAGGAAGAGAAATAGAAAATAAATAGAAGATATTGAAAACAAAAATACCTTCAAGACAGACATTAAAATTATAAGGCATTCGATAAAACTATACAAGCTAAAGGAACAATAAGTTCTGTTTTTTATGTATTTTAATGTATTTTATTATAATTTTTGAAAATGTTACCCCCTTTTTCTCCCCAATTTCGTGGTATCCAATTAGTAGCAGTTACTGTCTTGTCTCATCGCTGCAACTCCCGTACGGACTCGGGAGAGGCGAAGGTCGAGAGCCATGCGTCCTCCGAAACACAACCCAACCGCACTGCTTCTTGACACAACGCACATCCAACCCGGAAGCCAGCCGCACCAATGTGTCGGAGGAAACACCGTGCACCTGGCGACCTGGTCAGCGTGCACTGCGCCCGGCCCGACACAGGAGTCGCTAGTGCGCGATGAGACAAGGATATCCCTGCCGGCCAAACCCTCACTAACCCGGAGGACGCTGGGCCAATTGTGCTCATCGCCTCATGAGCCTCCCGGTCGTAGCCGGTTGCGACAGAGCCTGGGCTCGAACCCAGATTCTCTGGTGGCAAAGTTAGCACTGCGATGCAGTGCCTTAGACCACTGCGCCACCCGGGAGGCCCTAATAAGTTATGTTTTGTGTTATTTTTCGTGTGGACCCTAGGCAGAGTAGCTGTTGCTTTGTAACCGCTAATGGGGATCTTAACAAACAAACAGATCTGACCTGTCATAGAGGCTGGCGCTCTTGGCCCTCTGTAGAGGGTTAGTGCTGGTGTGTCCAGCTCCACTGCTGCCCGTCACACTGCTGCTGCCGGTCAGGCTCAGACTCTCTATCATGGTCTGGGCCAGTTCTGCCTCTTCCACCACCTCCCTGATCTCCTGGAGCTGCTTGTCATTGGACATCCTCCTGGAGGTCTCTACCTCCACCTCCACTCCCACCCCTCCCGTAGGCTCTGTCTCAGACCCAGGGGGAACCAGGGTGTCAGACTTGGCCCCCCTATTAACCGGCACCTCCTCAAAGGGGAACTTGGCCACCTCTTCGCTCCCGTCGATACACTCCAGCCGCTCCTGCAGCTCGGCGAAGGTGTTACACTTGAGACACTCCGCCCCTTCCTCTGGCACAGGGGGCAGGGGTTGGCCCAGAGGTTGGAGGAGAGGGAGTGGGGGCTGGGTTAGGGCGATGAGGGACTGTGTAGGCAGGGCAGAGGGCTGGGTGTGTGTCTGTGTAGGGGCAGGCTGGGGCTGGGAGAGTACTGTCTGTTGCTGTTGTTGTTGTAGAGTTGGTGTAGTCGGCAGGACGGCAGACTCGGCTTTGTTCTTCAGCAGAGCAGGAATGATGGGGACAAACTCTGGCGGACCCTCGTTGTCGGTCAGCTCACGGTCCGAGACAGCACCCCCATTGGGGCCCACGTAGATGACGGTGTCGCAGGACTGCTCGCTACTGGAGTAGTCATCTGGGTCACTGGAGAGGTGCAGCAGGGGAAGGTTGGAGTCGGCAGAGCTACGGGAGTGGAATGGTCTCAGGTGGGTGGGGCGACGCATACGACCCTCCTCACACGAACTCTCACCCCCTGACGAACTGGACGTGTATTGCTGAAGAAGAGAGGGAATGTGAAAATGGATGAGAGAAACAACACTTTCTGAAAGAAACAAATTAGAATCTCGGTTTCATTTACTGGCCTGTTATTGTAATGCTGTGTCATCAAGTTCCAGCAATACTGAAAGTTAACTTTTTTTTAACTGAAATATCAATCTGAACATTTAGAAGTTGAGCCCCAGAAGAAAGAACTGTGAAATGCACGAGAAGGAGAATTGCTTTATGTCATGGACCGATTTATTGATTGAATGAATGATTGAATGACTGAATGTGGCTAAATTGATAATGCCTACCATACTGACTTTGGTCTTCTTCTTCTTCATACGGAGGAGGCGCGAGGCGATCTGGAGGGTGGAGAGCGTGTCAGAGAAGTTGCTAGGCGATGAGGAGATGTGGGCAATCATGGTGGTCCGACAGTTCATGTTGCCCAGCGACTCTCTCAGTAGCATGGTCAGCTTACTGTCCCTGGAACACACACACACATTACATCACGCACATACACTAACACAGGCATAAACACACACACACATGTTAAATTGTGCACACACACACATTACATCACGCACGCACACACAGACTCATGCATGCACACATACTGTATGTCCACACAGAAACACACATTAATCTGAAGGATAATATCTATCAAACCCTTAAAATCACTGTTCACCTCCCTACCAATCAGCAATGATCTCCAGACCTGAGCATTAGCTACGTCGATGGTTAATATCTCTATGGCTGGAACATGTGGGACAGTAGCTGTAGGATTGTGTGTTTATTTAACGCTCTCCATCTCCTGTGTTTGTCATAGGGTTAATTGACTGTCTGCCTGTGTTTCTGTGTGTGTGTGTGTGTGCATGTGGTGTGTGTGCATGGGCATGTGGGTGTGTGTGTGTGTGGTAGGTAACTCCTGTGAGCTGTTTGGGACCCTCAGGGCAGAATGGAGCGCAGGCTCCTCTGTGGCTCAATACCTCATGCTGCTGTCCTCTTTTTATAAAAACACAGCCCCCGGCCAGCCCACACACACACACACACACACACACACAAGCTATCCCATCCTTTCTTCTCTGCTGTCTGCCTCAGCTATCGCTCTACTTTGCCTCAACTGTCCTCAAGTTCATCCTCTTCTCTTTTCTCCCTCCATTCCTCCCTCTCTCTCTCTCTCTCTCTCTCTCTCTCTCTCTCTCTCGCTCTCTGTCTCACTCTCTGAGTCATGTCATTAGTAGTAGTTATCAGTGTCTTCGTCACATAAACGTTAGTAATTGCATCTCCCTCGCCTGACATCTCAATCAGTCCCTTAATTGATCTCATTAAGCAGGGTGGAAATGAGAGATACGGCTGAAAATGGAGAAGAAAGAGGGGGGAAAAAGGCTGGAGCCGCGAGTGTTTAGGTCTAATTAAATAAAGCAGAAGATCAGTGATTTGTGCAGAAGGGATTTTATATTCATGCACGGTGAGTTCCAGTTCCACACCTTGCAAATGGCCCCAACCTAAAATGTTATACGCATGCATATGTGTGTATTTGTGTTTGTATGCCTCGGTGTGTGTGTGTAATGTTTACAGTTCTGGCATAAAGTGGTGGGGTGCTTTGCAATGTAAATGCCGAGCTCGTGATTAAATTAGAGAGCCGTGGAGCTGAGCTATCTGCACTGGAGGAGGGAGGCAGAGAGAGAGAGAGAGCGAGGGAGGGAAAAGAGCCTGCATGTTCTTGGGAAAAATTTACATTTGCACACGACTGTTTCAAAGCCTCTGTCCCCCTGCTTTCGTTTCACCCCTTTCCTCCTTGCTCTTTTTTTCTGCCTCTCGTTCCTTCAAACTCTCTCTCCTCTTTCCTCCCTCTCTCCCCTCTCTCGTATTCCCTCTCTCACAGTCCCACTCATTCTCTTCAGGAAAACAGACCAAAAAACCTCTTCCTAGCGGTCTCAGGTAATAATAATGAAGCAACATTTGTTATTGGGCTTTAAATCAACCCCACAGCACCTTACTCTCTGCCTCTCTCTCTCTCTCTCTCTCTCTCTCTCTCTTTCTCTCTCTCTCTCTCTCTCTCTCTCTCTCTCTCCATTTCTCCCTCTCTCTCTCTCTCTCTCCAAAGCTTCAGCAGGCATTTAGCCACTCTGATCAAGAGCAGCAAATGTCATTCTATACATTATCATTACACATGGTAGTTATGCAGAATTAAGTCCGGGCCGGGCTTACAGGAATCATTGTGCGCCTCGTGTGTCCAATGATCTGCATATTTAAGTGTACTATCTCATTAATATATCTACAGTAATTCACAGGTTTATTCATAGGTTTAAAGTCTACTATTAATATGACATGGATGTGATATATTGAGTTGGATATGTAGAGATAGATATTGAGCCAGTCACCAGTGGAAGCTGACACAAGCCCTAACTCCCCCAGTCCCAGTTAGTCACACACACTTAGGGAGGGTCATTTAGGGAAGGGCAAGAGTAAGAAATAGATACAATTACGTAGTTATTTTTTGCATCTGAGTAATATTGCAAAGCAATTGAATAAAACCTCCAACAGGTCCTCACACAGACACACACATACACCCACACACATACACCCTGAGTGGGGGGGGGGGGGGCAATACACACACAGTGCACACGTACTTGTAGGGGATATGTTTGCTGCCGTTGACCAGAGCCAGGATGACGTTCCCCAGGGCAGAGAGGGACAGACACAGTCCTGCTGCTGTACTACTACTGCTCTCCCTGCCCATCTCTCCTCCCAGCACCTTCACACAGCTGCCCAGGTCTATCAGGTGGAGTCTACTGCGACCTCCCGACACTGGAGAGAGAGAGGAGGGTGAGAGAGGGACAGGAGGGGATCCGGGGAGAGGGGGATAGAGAGAGGGGAAGGAGGGACCGAGAGAAAGCGTACAGAAAGAGAGGAAGGAAAAAGAGAGGACAGAGAAAGGGGAGAGAAAATTGGGGTGACAGAAGGATACATTAATCATTGCACAAAACGTATAATGTTTTTTACAGTGAGTTACAAAACTCAGTAACAGTATTTCACAGGGTGATAGATCCAGAACACACTATCCAACGCTTCATCCCCCAGCATTTTTGATCTGCTCATCTCAGAGGAGGTCATGCATGTCAGTCTCAGCACACACACACACACACACACACGCACACACACACGCGGGCATGCCCGCACACACACACATACACACGCATGGACGCGTGCACACACACGGCTACATTGGGCAGCAGGTATCCTAGCGGTTAGAGAGTTGGCCCAGTAACCGGATGGTCGCTAGTTTGAGTCCCTGAGCCGACGTCGTGAAAAACCTGTCAATGTGCCCTTGAGCAAGGCACTTAACCCTAATTGCTCCTGGGGTGCTGTTGATAAAGGCAGACCCTGGCCGTGACCCTACTCTCTGAGGTTGTCTCAGGGGGAGTTGGGATGTGCAAAAAACACATTTACAATTCACACATTAGTGTGAAATAGGACAATTATAACAGCCTGCCACCTGGACCCCTCACCAGCTCAGCTGTGTGTTCAGCTACGTGACGTTTCCTTGTCAACACATCACCTGTCGGAAGCGTGCGTGTGTGTATACACTGCCTTCCTTGTGTATGCTCTGGAAGTCAGTCAAGAACGAATACCTCTCTAGGTCCGTTCAGCACATCTGGTTCCCATTTACCTTCTCTGAGCAATCTTTGTGTGTCAGTGTATTAATGTGTGTGTGTGCACATGTCTTTCCATCTGGGGATTAGAGCAGGGTTTCCCAAACTCGGTCCTGGGGCCTCGGTCCTGGGGCCTTTGCTGGGACCTTTGCTGGGGCCTTTGCCCCAGCACTACACAGCTATTTCAAATAATCAAAGCTTGATGATGAGTTGGTTATTTGAATCAACTGTGTAGTGCCTTGGCAAAAGCCAAAACATGCACCCAGGATGGGCCCCAGGACCGAGTTTGGGAAATCTGGGATTAGAGTGTATGTCCCAGTATGCATGGCTATATAGGTCTTTGTGTGTGTGTGTGTGTGTGTGTGTGTGTGTGTGTGTGTGTGTGTGTGTCTGTATGTGTGTGTGTGTGTGTGTGTGTGTGTCTGTGTGTCTGTATGTGTGTGTGTGTGTGTGTGTGTGTGTGTGTGTGTGTGTGTGTGTGTGTGTGTGTGTGTGTGTGTGTGTGTGTGTGTGTGTGTGTGTGTGTGTGTGTGTGTGTGTGTGTGTGATGGTTTGGATAGCGTTCCACCTATTCCGCTCCAGCCACTGCCACGAGCCCATCCTCCCCAATGAAGGTGCCACCAACCAGCTGACTGAATCAGACTGAGGTGTATGATAAGGAGAAATGAGCGGATGCAGATGGTGTGTGTGTGTGTCAAGCTGTGTTTCCTTAAGAGCAGGTAAGATTATACGTCTCCATCACACATAGGGAACAACACCTTCTCCTAGCCTTGTTATCACGTATCTGACCACGTTATCACACACACACTATTAATACACACACATGACATCACACTGTAGAATTAGCTTGGAGACAGTCTGACTGACAACCTGGGACACAACAGATACAGTGTGTGTGTGTGTAGTACTCACTCCCTCCCTTGCCAGTCTTCTCCATGCGGTACTGGTAGATGTGCAGTGTGAACAGCATGTGTGAGTTGAGATGCTCCTCTGGGTCGGCGTCAGCTCTGCTGCTGTAGCGAGCTGCTATGGCTGCATCCAGGAAGAAGGCTGCTTTCTCTGGCGTGGGGGCTCGCAGCTCACTCTGGTTCTGGAGCTGGGGGGAGATTACAGAGGAGGTGAGATAAATCACCTTTATGCTTTAGTCACTTTAAACTACTGTTTCCCAGGTAGGAGGGAAAATACTAATTCTACAAACCACAGGACAGTCATTTTTCTTTCTGTGTGTTTGTGTGTATGCTTCCTTGTGTGTGTGTGTGTGTGTGTGTGTGTGTGTGTGTGTGTGTGTGTGTGTGTGTGTGTGTGTGTGTGTGTGTGTGGTGTGTGTGTGTGTGTGTGTCATGCAGTGTATGGTGTCTGTAAAGACAGACTCAGATAGGCAGAGTAGCATTATAACTCAAATGCTGTGGGGTATCATTAAAACATGAGATTAGCTAGGGATTACACTGATACCCTTGTCTCACACACTAATCCTATCAACATATCACCACACACACACACACACACACACACACACACACACACACACACACACACACACACACACACACACACACACACACACACACACACACACACACACACACACACATTAAGATGTCAAACTAAATGACCCCAGAAGAGAAAATAACTAAATGAGGATAAAACCACACACAGTAGGAGAAAGACGATGGGCAGGTTAACTAGCAGAGTTACAATTCTTAGAGGTTTGCGGTTTTGGTGTTCTCTATCGATGTAGATGTGCTTACATACACTCTGTGTGTGTGTACAGTATGTGTGTGTCTCTGTGTGTGTGTGTGTGTCTGTAGCTGCGTGTGTGTAACCTTAGAGAGTGTTAGGTTAAAAACAGCCAGCTGAGATAACAGATCCTAGTGCCTGAGGGTAGACACACAGAGATATATATATAATGATATATTACTACAGTGCTCTAGGTCTGATATTGCCATCAGCATACACTGCCTTAGCCGTAATCCTGTGGGTTTCCTTTGAGACACCACAGTGAGACAGACTGTAGAGGAAAACACTGGAGGAAACAGAGGACTCAGTGTCTGGGATGGAAGGCAGGGGCCTTCCTCTGTTACTCTCCTTGTTGTCTTGTGGGTTCATGAGCTACTCTGTTAGTGTTTCTCAATCCTGGTCCTGGGGACCCAAAAGGGTAAACATGACATTTTTTTGTCCTAGCACTACACACCTGATTGATTAGTGGAATCAGGTGTGAAGTGACAGGGCAAAACCTATAATGTGCTTCACTTTGGGTCCCCAGGACCGTGATTAAGAGACAGTGATGTTTCTGCCTCTGGGTCTGTTTTTTTATTTGTATTTTTACCCCCTTTGTCTCCCCAATTTCGCTATAATGATCTCGTCTTATCGCTGCAACTCCCCAAAGGGCTCGGGAGAGGCGAAGGTCAAGCCATGCGTCCTCTGAAACATGACCTGCCAAACCACGCATCATAACACCCACTCACTTAACCCGGAAGCCAGCTTTACCAATGTGTCAGAGGAAACGCCGTTCAACTGACGACCAAAGTCAGCCTGCAGGCGCCCGGCCCGCCACAAGGAGTCGCTAGAGCACGATGAGCCAAGTAAAGCCCCCCCCCCCCCCCCCCCCCCCCCCCCCCGGCCAAACCCTCCACTAACCCGGACGACGCTGGGCCAATTGTGCGCCGCTCTATAGGACTCCCGGTCACTACAGCCTGGGGATCAAACCCAAGGCTGTAGTGATGATGTGCCTTAGTCCGCTGCGCCATTCGGGAGGCCTTGGGTCTGGTGTTTTACATGGACCCCAGGAAGTTGTTGCTAAAGTGAAAGCTAATGCTAATGGTGATCAGAATAATTAGACAAGTTAAGTGGACGGCCACAGGGTGTGCAGGGCTTTGTTATCAGTGTTTTGATGATTAGTTGACGTTTTGACGAGCGGCATTTTACCTGCATGCCACAGATGGGGTCCTCGCAGAGGTAAACTCCAGGGGACTGGCTGTCCTGCAAACTGCCTGTCGCCACTTCAGACAGCAAGTCTTTCAGGTTCTCCTCTTTACCCCAAACCTAGAACATAGAACATAGCACACTACCATCAGAACCCCAACATCTAGAACACACAACTATCAGAACCCAAACTTTCCCTCACACCTAGAACATATTTCATACATATTCTAGGATCCCGTAATTCTATAAACAACATAATTAGGGTTGGTTTCGCAGACCCTGATTAAGGCTCCCCCTGGACTAAAATGCATACTCATGGAGAATCTCCTTTAATCTGAGTCTAGGAAACCGGCTCTTAGGCTCCATTTACACAGGCAGCCCAATTCTGATGTTTTTCCAAAAATGTGTCTTTTGACCAATCAGATCAGCTCTTTTGACGATAATTGGGCAAAAGATCAGAATTGGGCTGCCTTTGTTAACGCAGCCTTAGAGTGAGGGAGTGACAGACCTCTACGGCTGAGACTCGGACAGAGAAGCGTGCTCCCGTCTTCTCCTTCCTCTCGTTGATGAGCTTGAAGAGCCAGGAGACGGCACAGGGGATGATCCCCAGGGTCTGCATGGACTCATCACCACCTATCATGGTGTAGGATTTACCTGGAGGACACACACACACACACACACACACACACACACACACACACACACACACACACACACACACACACACACACACACACACACACACACACACACACACACACACACACACACACGCACACACAAAACTCCATCAGCATTGGAGTAAAACAATCATTAACATAATCATCTCTTCCAAAACACCACACGCACTCTGTCCTCCTCCTCCTTCTCTGTCCTTTCTCCCATGTCTACAGCCCATCCCTTCTGTCTGATTTCTAAATGAACTCAGTTTGTGTGTATGTGTGTCCCCACTGTGTGTCCAGACCTGCCCCTACGAACCTAGACACAGGGGGACGACCCCTACTGTTGACGGGAGAGAGATCAGACACACGGCTAAACAAAGCCATATTTCACACATGCACACACACATCCACATGTAGTGTGTGTGTGTGTGTGCATACATCTGTGTGTATTTTTGCAATGTGCCTTTCATTCTGCCTTGTTTTGTGTGTGCGCCAGGTTAAACCGTATGTGTTCTCTATCAGCCTTTTATGTCTTGACTTAATCAGAGTAGAATCCTTTCTCAAAAGCCATTGTTGTCATTGCTACCTGCTAAGTGTTTAACTCCCCCTTCACTGATGTTTTGTTCATCTATAGAGACATTAAACGTCACAGAGGATTACTTTACAGTAGGTACTCAATGAGGTCATTAATAATGTGATTGGACGAGGGCAGCCAATCACAATGCTGACTGCCTTCTAAAGACGATTTCTAATCATTTCTTATCCGCTACTATAATTCAGTGTCACAGCGCACCGTCTGATATGATGTCTGTTGGCTTAGAAACCGTTAATTGACAGAACTTTGGATCTGAATCTGCCTTGTCTCTGTCACACCAGAAGACCGTCATGATGTTAGATCTTGAAAATTTTAATTACACTTTTGAGTAAGCAATAAAGAATAGTGCTTTGTGGCAATAAAAACCATTCCATTCAGAGTTACTGTACTGCTCTTGGCCCAAGCTGTCAGACTCATTCCTTTCACACTCCTCTCTCTCTCTCTCTCTCTCTCTGTGTGTGTGTGTGTCTGTGCATTCATGTATTTTGTTTGTTGTTGAATTTCATAAGGTTGTGACTCATACTCTCTGGTGCTACAGAAATTTAATCACAAGCTCATTGTGCCATGAGCAGTCAGCAACAGTTCTCAGGCCTCTCTCTCTCTCTCTCTCTCTCTCTCTCTCTCTCTCTCTCTCTCTCTCTCTCTCTCTCTCTCTCTCTCTCTCTCTCTCTGAGATTGGAATACTGGCACTCTGACTAAGATAGCAGTACACAGGCTGGAGTATAGATTGTAGATCACTTTGCCTCTGCTCAAGACTAGCTGGTATTCACACCTTCCATCTGACACAACATGCCAAGTAGCAGATCAACAAGGGAATGGTCTGACCATCCACCACCATGTCATATTGTCTGTGTGGGGTATATGCTGTGGGTGGTGGTTGGGAAGACTGACAGTGGAGTGGGATGTAGCAAGGTGGGGTAGTAGTCTGTCAGTGGGATACTGGTAAGGCATCTACCATCATCATAGCTTAGAGTGATTCTTGCTTATAATTGGCCTGAACAATAGAATACAGAACTGGTAATGCTGACAGGCCAACAAGCATCTTCAGAGAGAGTGGGAGGGGAGAGAGGGAGTTAGATGAAAGAGAGAGAGAGAAAGAGAGAAAGAGATCCCACAGTGACAGGATTTTTACATTGATTACAGACATAATAAAGATGGCTGCCATTTAAGGGATGGCCATACGGCCCAGGGCCGGTAATCCAATCAGAGGACTCGGGGAGGATGAGGTAATGCAAGAGCAAGAGAGCGTGGGATTCAATTATCTACAACGTTCCCCTCTCTCCTCTCTCCCTCCTCCACTGTTCATAACCCGGCCATCCATTACTCTACCTTCATCTACATGCCCTCAGTCCTCATTGAATCTCATCTGATTTAATCGGTGGTTTAGGGGGCTGAGGTGGGTTGGGACAGGCAGACAGATAGACAGATAGACAGACAGGGTTTATTATCCGCCTGTGATGCTATATGTATTGATTTGATTTACAGGACAGAATAAAATGGAATGAATGATTCATAAAAAGAGATAGGGGGAGGCAGGACTGGGCTGTGAGGGTATTTGATCTCTATTAGGGACCAGTGGAGCACAGTTTATTCTATCTATCTTTCAGTGATCCGTTTTGTGGATGTAAAATAAAAGCTAATGCAATAATCTTCTCCAGGCCTGGTAGGCTAGTGGAGCAGAGAGGGCTCTGTCTTTGTTCCTAAAGCGAGGATTCTGGCGTTAATTTCCACGACCAGAGAACCAACATGCGTGTCCACTGACATCGCACCACAGGCTGATATATGGTGGAGTTGGTAGGGGCAGGGTGGTGTGTTTGTGTGTAGTTTTGCATGTATGTGTAAATGTGCATGTGTGTGCATGTGTGTTCGCGAATGTGTGTGTGTTGCTAAAGGGAATATTCTGTGTTTAATTACCAGGACCAGTGAGTGTGTCCTCTGACATTCCACCGGAGGCTGATAGATGGCGTAGTCGGCGGGGGGGAACTTTTCCATTCCAGAAGGTTTTACTAGTGATGGCCATACGATGCTATGTAGTCACATTCCATAGCTGATTGCACTTATTGTGGGGCGGCAGGTAGCCTAGTGGTTAGAGCGTTGGGCCAGTATCCGAAAGGTTGCTAGATTGAATCCCCGAGCTGACAAGGTACAAATCTATCGTTCTGCCCCTGAACCCCAGTTAACCCACTGTTCCCTGGTAGGCCGTCATTGTAAATAAGAATTTGTTCTTAACTGACTTGCCTGGTTAAATAAAGGTTAAAATAATAATAATTGTAAGTCACTCTAGATGAAAGCAACTGCTAAATAATACACAATGCATTCGGAAAGTAGTCAGACCTCTTGACTTTTTCCACATTATGCTACATTATTCTAAAATTGATTTGTTTTCTCCCCCCTCATCAATCTAATAAAAAGCATGAGCTGGTGCACACCAAAGAAAATGATTTAGTGTGGAGGTGCTGACTAATGGTGAATAAACTGTAAGCTATAAAAACAAAGGGAGTCGCACACTCTGTGTATAAACTCCCAGTAATTTATACATTTTGTGTGTGAGTCTGTTTTTATACCCCTCATCAATCTACACACAATACCCCATAATGACAAAGCAAGAACTGGGTTTTATTCATTTTTATGAAATATCACATTTACATAAGTATTCAGACCATTTACTCAGTAATTTGTTGAGGCACCATTGGCCGCGATTACAGCTTAGAGTCTTCTTGGGTATGACGCTACAAGCTTGGCACACCTGTATTTGGGGAGTTCCTCCCATTCTTCTCTGCAGAACCTCTCAAGCTCTGTCAGGTTGGATGTGGAGCGTTGCTGCACAGATATGTTCAGGTGTCTCCAGAGATGTTCGATCGGGTTCAAGTCTGGGCTCTGGCTGGGCCACGGTTGGGCCACTCAAGGACATTCAGAGACTTGTCCCGATCCACTCCTGCGTTGTCTTGGCTGTGTGCTTAAGGCTGTTGTCGTATTGGAAGGTGAACCTTCGCCACAGTCTGAGGTCCAGAGCGCTCTGGAGCGGGTTTTCATCAAGGATATCTCTGTACTTTGTTCATCTTTGCCTCAATCCTGACTAGTCTCCCAGTTCCTGCTGCTGAAAATATCCGCACAGCATGATGCTGCCTCCACCATGCTTCACTTTCCTCCAGACGTGATGCTTGGCATTCAGGCCAAAGAGTTCAATCTTGGTTTCATCAGACCAGAGAATCTTGATTCTCATGGTCTGAGAGTCTTCAAGTGCCTTTTGGCAAACTCCAAGCGTACTTTGATGTGCCTTTTACTGAGGAGTGGCATCCGTCTGACCACTCTACCATAAAGGCCTGATTGGTGGAGGGCTGCAGAGATGGTTGTCCTTCTGGAAGGTTCTCCCATCTCCACAGAGGAACTCTAAAGCTCTGTCAGAGTGACCGTCGGGTTCTTGGTCACCTCTCTGACCAAGGCCCTTCTCCCCCGATGGCTCAGTTTGGTCGGGCGGCCAGCTCCAGAATGATGGAGGCCACTGTGTTCTTGGGGACCTTCAATGCTGCAGAAATTTTTTGGTACACGTCCCCAGATCTGTTCCTCGACACAATCCTGTCTCGGAGCTCTACGGACAATTCCTTCAAACTCATGGCTTGGTTTTTGCTCTGACATGCCCTGTCAACTGTGGGACCTTATATAGACAGGTGTGTGCCTTTCCAAATCATGTCCAATCAACTGAATTTACCACAGGTGGACTCCAATCAAGTTGTGAAAACATCTCAAGAATGATCAATGGAAACAGGATGAACTTGAGCTCAATTTCAAGTCTCATAGCAAAGGGTCTGAATACTTAAGTCGTTAAGGTATTTCTGTTTGACATTTTTTATAAATGAGCAAAAATGACCTGTTTTCACTGATTTGTATGTATGATTTGTATGTATTTAATCCATTTTAGAATGAGGCTGTAATGTAACAAAAATGTGGAAAAAGTGAAGGGATCTGAAAACTTTCCGAATGAACTGTAACGGTTTGTTCATTGTGTGTTATTTTGTCCCAGTTGTTTTTATCCTGTGTGTGTGTGTGTGTGTGTGTGTGTGTGTGTGTGTGTGTGTGTGTGTGTGTGTGTGTGTGTGTGTGTGTGTGTGTGTGTGTGTGTGTGTGTGTGTGTGTGTGTGTGTGTGTGTGTGTGTGTGTGTGTGTGTGTGTGGGCTGTAAGAACAGGCTTATTACATGTAGAGAATTTGTCATGGGTAGACTGATTACATGAGTGTGAAAGCATGGACGCTGAAGGCACACACAGACAGTAAGACGTTACAGAGAGTGGATCAGGCAGGGTCTTGACACTCATTACTGTGCCCTTCTGAGGAGGGACCTCTGTGGGATTAAACCGGTGGAGATTCAGCCTCCTGCTCAGACAAGACAAGACCAGGGCTACTGAACTGGAGGAGATTTGAAGTGACATTAGTCTCCTCTCTCTCTCTTTCTCTCCCTTTCTGTTTCTCTCTACTTCTGTCTGTCCCTACATTCCTCTCCCCCTCGCTCTCCCTCTCTCATTCTTCTTTCTGTTCCACTCCCTCTTCTTGCCCGGCTGCTCCCATCTCTCCATCTCTCTCTCTTTCTCTCCCTCTACCCTTTAATTTTCTTCCCTCCCTCTCCATGCAGTCTGTCCTGATAGTAGAGGCTAGCTGAGATGCAGTCATGTTGATCAGAGAACGTCACACTCAGAAAATCAGCGGTCGATACGTTGCAAATGCATTCACTTTGTTTTCCATGTAAGACTCCATTTGTCAATGTCTGGGTACATACGCACAACATTGTGTGAGTATGTGTGTGTGCCATACAACAAAGGCTCAGATCAGGTTCATACACACACACACAACCTTACCCAGTTTAGAGTGTCCGAAGCAGAAGACACAGCCATCTGCTCCGTTCACCACCGACTGAATGACCTCAGCTACAGTACCAGCACACACCTCCGCCTAGAGAGAGAGAGAGACACAGACTGAATGACCTCAGCTACAGTACCAGCACACACCTCCGCCTAGAGAGAGAGAGAGACACAGACTGAATGACCTCAGCTACAGTACCAGCACACACCTCCGCCTAGAGAGAGAGAGAGACACAGACTGAATGACCTCAGCTACAGTACCAGCACACACCTCCGCCTAGAGAGAGAGAGAGACACAGACTGAATGACCTCAGCTACAGTACCAGCACACACCTCCGCCTAGAGAGAGAGAGAGACACAGACTGAATGGCCTCAGCTACAGTACCAGCACACACCTCCGCCTAGAGAGAGAGAGAGACACAGACTGAATGACCTCAGCTACAGTACCAGCACACACCTCCGCCTAGAGAGAGAGAGAGACACAGACTGAATGACCTCAGCTACAGTACCAGCACACACCTCCGCCTAGAGAGAGAGAGAGACACAGACTGAATGGCCTCAGCTACAGTACCAGCACACACCTCCGCCTAGAGAGAGAGAGAGACACAGACTGAATGACCTCAGCTACAGTACCAGCACACACCTCCGCCTAGAGAGAGAGAGACAGACTGAATGACCTCAGCTACAGTACCAGCACACACCTCCGCCTAGAGAGAGAGAGAGACACAGACTGAATGACCTCAGCTACAGTACCAGCACACACCTCCGCCTAGAGAGAGAGAGAGACACAGACTGAATGGCCTCAGCTACAGTACCAGCACACACCTCCGCCTAGAGAGAGAGAGAGACACAGACTGAATGGCCTCAGCTACAGTACCAGCACACACCTCCGCCTAGAGAGAGAGAGAGACACAGACTGAATGGCCTCAGCTACAGTACCAGCACACACCTCCGCCTAGAGAGAGAGAGAGACACAGACTGAATGACCTCAGCTACAGTACCAGCACACACCTCCGCCTAGAGAGAGAGAGAGACACAGACTGAATGACCTCAGCTACAGTACCAGCACACACCTCCGCCTAGAGAGAGAGAGACAGACTGAATGACCTCAGCTACAGTACCAGCACACACCTCCGCCTAGAGAGAGAGAGAGACACAGACTGAATGGCCTCAGCTACAGTACCAGCACACACCTCCGCCTAGAGAGAGAGAGAGACACAGACTGAATGGCCTCAGCTACAGTACCAGCACACACCTCCGCCTAGAGAGAGAGAGAGACACAGACTGAATGACCTCAGCTACAGTACCAGCACACACCTCCGCCTAGAGAGAGAGAGAGACACAGACTGAATGACCTCAGCTACAGTACCAGCACACACCTCCGCCTAGAGAGAGAGAGACAGACTGAATGACCTCAGCTACAGTACCAGCACACACCTCCGCCTAGAGAGAGAGAGAGACACAGACTGAATGACCTCAGCTACAGTACCAGCACACACAGCCGCCTAGAGAGAGAGACACAGACTGAATGACCTCAGCTACAGTACCAGCACACACCTCCGCCTAGAGAGAGAGAGAGACACAGACTGAATGGCCTCAGCTACAGTACCAGCAGACACCTCCGCCTAGAGAGAGAGAGAGACACAGACTGAATGGCCTCAGCTACAGTACCAGCACACACCTCCGCCTAGAGAGAGAGAGAGACACAGACTGAATGGCCTCAGCTACAGTACCAGCACACACCTCCGCCTAGAGAGAGAGAGACACAGACTGAATGGCCTCAGCTACAGTACCAGCACACACCTCCGCCTAGAGAGAGAGAGAGACACAGACTGAATGACCTCAGCTACAGTACCAGCACACACCTCCGCCTAGAGAGAGAGAGAGACACAGACTGAATGACCTCAGCTACAGTACCAGCACACACCTCCGCCTAGAGAGAGAGAGACAGACTGAATGACCTCAGCTACAGTACCAGCACACACCTCCGCCTAGACAGAGAGAGACAGACTGAATGACCTCAGCTACAGTACCAGCACACACCTCCGCCTAGAGAGAGAGAGACACAGACTGAATGACCTCAGCTACAGTACCAGCACACACCTCCGCCTAGAGAGAGAGAGAGACACAGACTGAATGACCTCAGCTACAGTACCAGCACACACCTCCGCCTAGAGAGAGAGAGAGACACAGACTGAATGACCTCAGCTACAGTACCAGCACACACCTCCGCCTAGAGAGAGAGAGAGACACAGACTGAATGACCTCAGCTACAGTACCAGCACACACCTCCGCCTAGAGAGAGAGAGAGACACAGACTGAATGGCCTCAGCTACAGTACCAGCACACACCTCCGCCTAGAGAGAGAGAGACACAGACTGAATGACCTCAGCTACAGTACCAGCACACACCTCCGCCTAGAGAGAGAGAGACACAGACTGAATGACCTCAGCTACAGTACCAGCACACACCTCCGCCTAGAGAGAGAGAGACACAGACTGAATGACCTCAGCTACAGTACCAGCACACACCTCCGCCTAGAGAGAGAGAGACACAGACTGAATGACCTCAGCTACAGTACCAGCACACACCTCCGCCTAGAGAGAGAGAGACACAGACTGAATGACCTCAGCTACAGTACCAGCACACACCTCCGCCTAGAGAGAGAGAGAGACACAGACTGAATGGCCTCAGCTACAGTACCAGCACACACCTCCGCCTAGAGAGAGAGAGACACAGACTGAATGACCTCAGCTACAGTACCAGCACACACCTCCGCCTAGAGAGAGAGAGACACAGACTGAATGACCTCAGCTACAGTACCAGCACACACCTCCGCCTAGAGAGAGAGAGACACAGACTGAATGACCTCAGCTACAGTACCAGCACACACCTCCGCCTAGAGAGAGAGAGAGACACAGACTGAATGGCCTCAGCTACAGTACCAGCACACACCTCCGCCTAGAGAGAGAGAGAGACACAGACAGAGAGTCATGAGAGAGGGGAAGCTAGGGGGTCATTTGGGATTGGCTGGGGGGTCATTTGGGATTGGCTGCCCTGCGCATAATCAGATCCCTACCTGTGATGCATCATGGGGGAAGGCGGCGTCGAAGGCAAACATCTTAGGTGGGGCCTGATTGACTCCTCGTTTCTGGAGGGTGTTTCCTTGCATCTGGTTGGCTGATGGATCCATAATGGTCACCTGCTTCTTCCTGGTGTCCACCTTGAGGAAGGAGCTGGACTCTGCTGCGTCCGAGGACATCACGGGACACACACGCACCATCACCTTCACCTGGTGGAGGGACATAGGACAGGACCAGAGAACTCAGAACAGAACAATGAAACTCAGAACAGGGGATCGTAACTCATCAGAATCAGATTGTAGAACCCAACAATAGAACAGAAGTAGGTCAAGATAAGATCAGGTCAAACCCCTAAAGCCCTGCAGAGGCCAGTTGAACCAGGATAAAACCAGTTGAACCAGGATAAAACCAGTTGAACCAGGATAAACCAGTTGAACCAGGATAAAACCAGTTGAACCATTGTAAAAACTATTTGTAAACAATTGAACCACAGTAAAAACTAGTAGAACACCAGTAGAAACCAGTAGTAACGATAAAATCCTGTTGTTTCATTCATGGGGGGCTGAAACCCTCTTCTGCGCTAAACCTAACAAAAACAAGATAAACCTGACAAAGACAAGCCAGCTATTTAGTTCTTAGAAGACACGCATCAACACCTGCATCACCTCTCCCTCTCCCCCTTTTTCCTGTGTTAGTCTTCAAAGCTTTAAGCGGAGCAATCTTATTTTAGCTCTCTCTCTGTCACCTCCTCTCTTTCCCTCCTTTCCTTCCTCTCCCCCCGCACACGTCAACACTCGTTTGTTGTCACACCTCGTTGGTGTTGAGGTTTTTAATCGAGAGAAAAGCAGCGTCGGGTTCTTTTCCTCCCCAAACAGCTGACAGATCTCAAACTTTTCCCAGAGCTCCTGCAGGTTCACTTATCGACTTCTTTATTCACAGTTAGGAGGAGCTTTAGAGAGAGGGATGGGGATAAGGGAGAAATAGATAGCGGGAGGATGGAGCAATTCAGGATGGAAGAAGAGAGAGGAGAGGGAGTGAGATGGAGGGGAGAGAGAAAAAAGGGAGGCGAGGAATGTAGAATAAAAAAAGGGAGAGGGAGGGAGTAGAGGAGAGAGGATGCAAATTCAGATATAAGCTGTCATTTTCACCACCACTGAGACCAAACATGAGTAACCGTCAGAAGACAGGTTCTGCTTTAAGCTGCCACTAAACGTTGCTCTGGGATTAAAACGGGACGGCGTTCCCAAACGCTCCCAAACACACTTTGGCTTTCAGACAGGACGCTCCAGAATGCTCAGAAAAGGCAGAATTACAGCCGGGAATTACAGCCGGATAGAGGGGAGAGACGTGAGCAGAGATGAAAGCAAACAGAGTAAATAGCAGATAAGTGAATAGAAAAGATTTGAGCCTTGGGGACATGAAGGCATGAGTCTGCGTCGTGTTGTGTAACAGGATTGAGCAGCCAAGGAGAACGGAAACACAAATGGAAGACATTCACCATGAACGCAACGCAGCAGGACTCTGCATGCTAACAAAATAATGTCATTTGAATAACTGAAAACATGGGGCAAATGCAATAACCCTGTGTGTGTGTGTGTGTGTGTGTGTGTGTGTGTGTGTGTGTGTGTGTGTGTGTGTGTGTGTGTGTGTGTGTGTGTGTGTGTGTGTGTGTGTGTGTGTGTGTGTGTGTGTGTGTGTGTGTGTGTGTGTGTGTGTGTGTGTGTGTGTGTGACGGATAGCGAGAGAGAATGGGATGGAGGGAAGAGAGAGAAAGCGAGAGGGAGAAGGAAATAGGATGGATCCCCCCTCTCTTAAAAAGATTCTCTCGGACAAGATGTTTTAACATCGCTTCTACAGTGGACACTACAACTTATTTCTGTCCTATCTCTATTATGGAAATGACCGATTTTTTATTCAAAGTGAAGATATAATATATGTATATATATATATACACTGCTCAAAAAAATAAAGGGAACACTTAAACAACACAATGTAACTCCAAGTCAATCACACTTCTGTGAAATCAAATTGTCCACTTAGGAAGCAACACTGATTGACAATAAATTTCACATGCTGTTGTGCAAATGGAATAGACAAAAGGTGGAAATTATAGGCAATTAGCAAGACACCCCCAATAAAGGAGTGGTTCTGCAGGTGGTGACCACAGACCACTTCTCAGTTCCTATGCTTCCTGGCTGATGTTTTGGTCACTTTTGAATGCTGGCGGTGCTTTCACTCTAGTGGTAGCATGAGACGGAGTCTACAACCCACACAAGTGGCTCAGGTAGTGCAGCTCATCCAGGATGGCACATCAATGCGAGCTGTGGCAAGAAGGTTTGCTGTGTCTGTCAGCGTAGTGTCCAGAGCATGGAGGCGCTACCAGGAGACAGGCCAGTACATCAGGAGACGTGGAGGAGGCCGTAGGAGGGCAACAACCCAGCAGCAGGACCGCTACCTCCGCCTTTGTGCAAGGAGGAGCACTGCCAGAGCCCTGCAAAATGACCTCCAGCAGGCCACAAATGTGCATGTGTCAGCATATGGTCTCACAAGGGCTCTGAGGATCTCATCTCGGTACCTAATGGCAGTCAGGCTACCTCTGGCGAGCACATGGAGGGCTGTGCGGCCCCACAAAGAAATGCCACCCCACACCATGACTGACCCACCGCCAAACCGGTCATGCTGGAGGATGCTGCAGGCAGCAGAACGTTCTCCACAGCGTCTCCAGACTCTGTCACGTCTGTCACATGTGCTCATGTGCTCAGTGTGAACCTGCTTTCATCTGTGAAGAGCACAGGGCGCCAGTGGCGAATTTGCCAATCTTGGTGTTCTCTGGCAAATGCCAAACGTCCTGCACGGTGTTGGGCTGTAAGCACAACCCCCACCTGTGGACGTCGGGCCCTCATACCACCCTCATGGAGTCTGTTTCTGACCGTTTGAGCAGACACATGCACACAGAACATATTAAAACTTAAACTGAGTGTACAAAACATATTGAGTTTTTCCCTCAGAACAGACTCAATTCATCGGGACGTGGACTCTACAAGGTGTCGAAAGCTGGCCAATGTTGACTCCAATGCTTCCCACAGTTGTGTCAAGATGTCTGGATGTCCTTTGGGTGGTGGAACATTCTTGATACACACAGGAAACTGTTGAGTGTGAAAAATCCAGCAGTGTTGCAGTTCTTGACACACTCAAACCGCTGTGCCTGGCACCTACTACCAGACCCTGTTCAAAGATACTGAAATCTCTTTTGTCTTGCCCATTCACCCTCTGAATGGCACACATCCATGTCTCAAAAATCTCAAGGCTTAAAAATCCTGCTTAAACCTGTCTCCTCCCCCTTCATCTACACTGAATGAAGTGGATTTAACAAGCGACATCAATAAGGGATCATAGCTTTCACCTGGATTCACCTGGTCAGTCTATGTCATTGAAAGAGCAGGTGTTCCTAATGTTTTGTACACTCAGTGTATATTCAATACAGACATTATAGGCTACAATTGACATTATAAAAGCTGGCTCCATGCTCCAGCTGGTAGGTGAAAGTATAGCTCGAATTTAAACATAAACAGCTTTCTTCTGGTCACTATGCCATCAAAATGACCAGGGAACAACAGGGAGAAAGGCCTTCCAGAGAGATAAGAGAAGTGTGTGTGTGCACGTGTGTGCGTGCGCGTGTGTGTGTGTGTGTGTGTGTGTGTGTGTGTGTGTGTGTGTGTGTGTGTGTGTGAGAGAGAATGTACCTGCTGCCTGTCTACCATGATGAGAGTTGAGGTGTAAGCCTGGCGAGTACAGTTAACTGTCAGGTCAAGACTTCATATTAAATTCAAAGACCCTTTGCAATATAAACTTACACATACACACACGCACACGCGTACACACTCCTGAGCGTCCAGTGCCCTATCTTGACCCCAATAAAAAGGCCCATCATATCAGTAAGTGCCTCAGGGGAAGAATTTCCACGCTGCGCTCTTCCTGAGGTGTAACTCATATCGTGTTCCCCACAGATATCCATTTCCTCTTCCTGTCTCTGTGGGAAAGCACACAATGCATGATTACACAGCACACATCGGGACTTATATGTAATTAGGTACAGGCTTAGATACTGTGTGTGTGCGTGCGTGCGTGCGTGCGTGCGTGCGTGCGTGCGTGCGTGCGTGCGTGCGTGCGTGCGTGCGTGCGTGCGTGCGTGAGCGCAAGAGAGAGAGAGGGAAGGATAGAAAAAGAAAGCGAGAGAGTCTGTTTATAGTGTTTCTATAAAACAACTAAGAGCTAAGATGTTGATGATGTTAAATGTATCTTGGCGTTATGGCTGCTCTTCATTAGACAGACAGTTAACAGGTCTAATGTGGACATATTTGACCCAACACCATGGAGCCTGTATAGCTGGTAGAGGGGTGATCAGGGCTCTCCTTCCCTCTCTCACACAGTGGCATGGTGACAAATAGGTTGAATGTTTACTGGTTACCCATGTGAGCATGGGGCTATTTAAAACCTGGTTAAGACCTGAGGAGAAACACCACGGCCCACGAGGTCCTTAAAGGAGCAATCAGCAGTTTAAAAAAAATAACAAAGCCGACACCCCGCCATTGATTTTGGTGAATACCTTTCGGATTGGGGCTGGAGAAATGTAACCACGCTTAAAGTCGTAGACAGAGCTATGGATGCAAGTACTGACCATATAGGATATACGTTTAGTTTTAACCATGTTTTGAGGCTATACAGTGTTTGTTTACAACTGCATTTATTTTTTTACAAACATTGGAGTAAAACAAGCTTATATTTTGGGTTCTGACGGGGTGCGACAGGTCGAACTAAGCTCATTAGGCATTTATAAGTCGTGTTATTCAAGAATCTGTGGGTGTATACTGGATGTACCAATCGCACAATGACAGAGACAGAGCTATAGGCTCTTTGTTCAGCTTAAACAGGGTGGGGAAAGGGGTCATACAGTAGATGGGGGAAAGAAAGAGAGATGGACGAGGAGAGGTCGAGAGGGGTTAAGGGAATAAGAGGGAGGAGGGGCTGGGAGAGGGCCCATTAGTAGTGTATTTGAGTGGAAGCTCTCGTCTCTCTCTGCGTTCATCAAGTCCCCTGGAGCAACTCCTCTGACAGACCCTGATGTCACACTGATAACAGCTCTTCCGTCTCTCTCTACCTCTCGCTCTATCGTCCATTCCCTCTCTACCTCTCTCTAGACCCTCCACTCTTTATCTTCCCCTTCTCTCCCCCTTCTCTCTCTTCCGCTCCTCCTCCATCTCTCTCTATCCCCCCCTTCTCTCTCTCCCTCTCCAACCCAGTCTGCCTGTCAGGTCCCGAGTCTACACTGCACCAGGCTGGTCCGTCTGTCTGTCCATAAAGGCATCAGAACTCAAACAATGAGTAACTCACAGCAGAACCGATGGCCTAGCAGGTAGCAGAGGTCACATTCCAACATGTATGAAGGTCGGTTGGTAAATATTGGCTTTATGTCTCATTACTTTGAACCCTGACCAGTATGTGTCAGTGGAGGCTGCTGAGGGGAGGACGGCTCATAAAAATGGTCGAAACGGAGCAAATGGAATGGCATCAAACACATGGAAACCATGTGTTTGATGTATTTGATATCATTCCACTGATGCCGCTCCAGTCATTACCACAAGCCTGTTCTCCCCAATGAAGGTACCACCAGCCTCCTGTGGTGTGTGTATAGCCTTAGGACACAGCAGACATCATAACATTTTATGCTGCAGCATTGAATGAATAAGTAACAGTGTGACTGAACTGGGAATGAATCAATAGCAATGTTTCTGACGTTGTCATCGTGTTGCTGATAAATATTTAATCACCATGTCATTTGACGAGGCAGGAAAACACAAACTCTCCGCAGTCGTTTTTAGAGTATCAGTTAAAAGAGGCTCGACTGAATAATTCACAGGGTTATTTTCTTCCGACTCACTCTCTCTCGTTCTCGTTTTTCTCATAACTGGGGATGTGATAAGAGAGAAATCTGATTAAGGAAGAGTACCAGTGGGACTGTGCGTGTGTGTGTCTCACAGGTATCTCATTGCTGGCCGTTGATTGTAACCATGGAGACCGGTTAAGCCAATATCAAACTAATGTGAGCTTTTAAATTACAGAAACGAATCCCATGAGACCAGTTTTGCCAACAATTCAAGGAAAGTAGCTGTTGGTTGCTCCATTTGTCGCTAGAAGTTGCTAGATGACGTCATGACATAACAGTGACTTCATAACGACAATTTGCACATGGTATAAAAATATATATTATTCTACTTTTTTTTCTGCTTATGCTGTCCAGTCTCTCAAGCAATGAGCAATTCTCCAAAGCAAAACTAAAAAGAATGTTTGAAGGAGAACAAAAAGGAACCAATTAAATAATTAAACAGCACAGAAAAACCGAGAAAGGTAGATTGAACATTTTATTTTTTACTTAAAAAAATATATATATCATTATTATTTATGCCTTGCAGAGCTGTGGTATCATTTTACAACACAGAACCCATTTTAATAAAATTCACTTCACTTCAGTTACTGCAGCAGCAGGGAGAGGACTGAGAGGCTTTGGAAGGGGCGCAGACCGCAGATCAGAGTAGCACAGCTGAGCTCAGCTGAACGGGCACACACACAAACAGGGAAGTCGTTAAATCATCCAATAGTCGCTGGGGAAGCCTTAAAAAGTAGCTACATTTGTCACTGTACTCTTTTACCAATAAAAGTCACTGGAGGGGTCTGAAAACTAAATCTAAACTAAATCTAGCGACAAAAGTGCTAAATTGGCAACACAGCTTAGAGACTGCGCTCACTAACACACATGTATACACAGACACGCACGCACACACACACACACACACACACACACGCACACATAGAGACACAGAGAGAGGAGTGTGAGAGGAATGAGTATGGCAGCACACACACAAAAGCTCTGACAGTCTTAATGCAGAGTCAGACGTCTAAACCCTCTTTCTCTCTCTCCATATCTTTCTGTCTCTCTCTGTCTCTCTCTCTAAATATCTGTCTCTCTTTCCTCCCTCCTTCAATCTGCCTTGTTGTTCTCCTGGCTCGTGTCCACCCCTCTATCTATCTCACAATTAAGCCTTTCGTAGGCCTGCCAATACCACCACTATTAATATTTCACCCACAACACGGTAGCAAAGTGGCTATTGAATTCCCATACTCTGCATGCACGCACGCATGCACGCACGCACGCACACACACACACACACACACACACACACACACACACACACACACACACACACACACACACACACACACACACACACACACACACACACACACACACACACACACACACACACACACACACACACACACACACACACACACACACTGCCTGTGAGGTGTTGTTTTTGGCCTGATCTGAGACAGCTATTAATAATTGCTTATGCTTCTTAGTGTCATTTCTCTCAAGGCTGCCGCTCGCTCCAGAGCATGTCTGTGTGTGTCTGTGTGTGTCTGTCTGTGTCTGTCTGTGTGTTTCTGTTTGTGAGCGTCTGTGTGGCTGTGTGGTTAACACTTTGCTGGGTGATTGAAGTGACCGTGGAAGCCCCACAATCCTTCACTGTCAGCCGAGAGGAGTGTTGAGAAGAAAGGAGGGGAGGCGAGAGAGTGAAGGAGAAGATGGAGGAGAAGATGGGATTGGAGATAAACCTAATCGATGGACAAGGAGGAAGAGGAGGAATTAATCGTATATTATATTAAGACGATGAAATGTCATTCATTTGTTTTATCCACAAAATAATCTCTCTTAAATCAAGCTTGTATCAATATGTTTTAGCTTGAAAATCTGCAAAATGATCTCCCAATGGTGTGCAATATTTTAGACAACATTTTCTACAGTGACAGACGGATCTCTCCATTTCTTCATTCTTTCACATCTGTCTCTTCAGCGAGTACAGGTAGAGCTGCTAGCAGCCTGAGGTTCACAAACCAGCACTTTATCTTTCCTTCAGGGACTTCCTTTTAAGTATGCCTAGAGATAAGAACACACATCATTTAATTTCCTTTACTGATATAAAATATCTCCCCCCGCAATCTGGAGGTGAATGGAAGCATCCCTGCTGGGCTGATTCGATTAAGGTGAGACGGAATGTACCAAAACCCAAGCGGAGGAGGGGGGATCTGAAACAGTTGCCTGTCAGTCATGGCTAGGACCCTTGGGAGATTTGAGCAAATCCGACGGCACACATTGCTGTATGGTCTAATATCTTGCCTGCTCTCACAGGTTACAGGCAGCAGGGAAATGTGGAAATGTGTGCGTCTGTGTGTGTGTGTGTGTGTGTGTGTGTGTGTGTGTGTGTGTGTGTGTGTGTGTGTGTGTGTGTGTGTGTGTGTGTGTGTGTGTGTGTGTGTGTGTGTGTGTGTGTGTGTGTGTGTGTTTGTCTGTCTGTGTGTGTGTGTGTATGTGTGTGTGTGTTTGTCTGTATGTGTGTATGTGTGTGTGTATGTTTGTCTGTATGTGTGTGGTAGGAAAATGGCCACAGCAGCAGGAGTGAAGGATACCGTACTGTACGTACGTGTGTGTGTGAGTGCATGTGCGCTCATAAAGTCCTACCTTGCCTAGTCCGGGGGTGTCTTTGATCTTGCTGGCAGCCCGTAACAGGCAAGGTGGGGCGGGGGGAGGGGCGGTCTGCAGGGTCCCACTGAAGTTGGTGGGGAACAGAGGGGGGTCACACACAACTGGGGGGGGCGCTGGGCGCTGCTTCTTCTTCTTCGATGACAGGTTCAACTTCTGAGCAGCTCTACAGAAGGAGAAAGAGGGGTGGGGGGGTTCAATTCCAATGTTAACCAATCATCCAACACATCTCGTTACAGTGTTCATCTGCTGATTTAAGCGAGTTGGGGGATAACGAGAGAGAGGGAAACAGACCCACAGAGAGTAAGAGATGGAGAAATAGAGAGGAAGAGGGAAATATTTCCCCATGACCTAAGAGCACACAGAGTGATCATGATGTGTAAGGCATTGTGAGAAATGTGTTCCCACTTAAAAATCCAGCTGTAGAGAGTGGTTAAGTGGACGCCTTCGATGGAAAAACCAACAGTGAAGATAGTTGTTCCATGCCATCATGGCGACGCTTCCTCCCCAACACTACCACCATTGCGGTAGCTCCGTGTGCCATGTACTAATTGCTCGTTCATGTTGCTAAGTGGAGCTGTATTACGCGCCCAGCTCACCACATCAATAACGAACACACGCACACACACTTAAGCAGCGACATCTGTAACTGGGAGGGGAACACCATTTCACTGTCCTCACTGTCCTCACAGTCTTCTCTTTCCACTCTCTTTTCTCTTCCCTGTCTCTCCTCTCCTTTGTCCTTTTAGTCTAAATTACACTATAGCGGCTAGGAAATATGATGACATTGCTAAAGTTGGCAAATCATTTGTAGGAAACAACTTCGTCATCCTTATGACGTCGTCAAATTTACTTCAGACAGATAATAATGTTGTCATTACTCCCAAAAGTTTGTCAAGAATACCTTGCAACGCCAACGTTAGCTAGCTAAAATCCGGTGCTCTTCTCCTCTCAATCGTAGCTAGCTAGCTAATGTTATACTACATCTAATGTTAATCTGACGACATCACATCCACAGTTTTTATGCGAGTAAAGACATACCGTATAAAATCCTGATGGCTGTGATGGAAACAGGACGTTTTTATAAATGCCAACAGATCATTTGTTCGTTTGACACGGTGGGATCTTTTGGTGTCTGTAAAATGAATTATGTGAGAAATTGCGGTGGAAGCGTATCGTCATATCAAAGTACACTTAGAGTCACGCGATGACATCAGACAGTAGGTGTGTGGTCCTCTAACTACGATTCGGGAAACCATGCAGTTTATTAGAGATGAAATACGATGAAACCATGCAGTTTATTAGAGATGAAATACGATGAAACCATGCAGTTTATTAGAGATGAAATACGATGAAACCATGCAGTTTATTAGAGATGAAATACGATGAAACCAAGCAGTTTATTAGAGATGAAATACGATGAAACCATGCAATTTATTAGAGATGAAATACATTATGATCATCATGAGCAAAAGCTATTGATTTTCTACCCAAAGTTGCTATGAAAATGTTGTGATCCATTTAATAAACGGAAGAGACCAGCAGAATGGATAAAAGGGTGTGGTGGCGGTAGCAGGAACAGCGGCATCTAGTGGGCAAAACTTTGTACTTTCAAACAAATGTACGGTGCATTCGGAAAGTATTCAGATCCCTTGACTTTTTCCACATTTTGTTACGTTACAGCCTTATTCTAAAATTGATGAAATAGTTTTTCCCCCTCATCAATCTACACATAATACCCATAATTACAAAGCAAAAACAGGTTTTTAGAAATGTTTTCAAATGTATTTTTAAAAAACAACGGAAATACCACATTTACCTAAGTATTCAGACCATTTACTCAGTACTTTGTTGAAGCGATTGTGCGTATGTGTTCACGTGTGCGTATGCGTGCATAGGGGTCGCAAGCATTGAACCACTCCTTTTTGGGGGACGCGGGTCAAAAAGTTTGAGAACCACTGCTCTATGGCACCTGATGTCACTGCTTTCACCATAAGCACACATAGGACAGCGACAAATACAGACACGGTTACCGACATGGCTACAAACATGGATATGATTGCAGTTACCAATGGTTACCGACATGATTATTATCACGGTTATGAACAGTTGCCAGTTACCAATGGTTACAGAGAAAAAATATTTTCATGGCAGCCTGTCTTATCCACTCAATCTATCAATACCGCCCAAGGTGTTCTTTTCAACTCTGCCTTCCTTTATAAATCCCTCCCTCCCTCCCTCCCTAGAACTCTCTCTGTTCTATTTCTCAAATGTCTCCCTCTCTCCCTCTACCTCTTCATCTCCAACAAATTGTGTTCTTTCTTTCTCTTTTGGGTGTGTGTTTTTACCCATCAGGCCTAGGGGTTAAAAGAAAGATTCACCCACTTTGAATGTTATATATTTTTTTTTGGGGGGGGGGGGGATCTCTAAGCGGCCGTTCTCGCAGGTAGAAATACAGCCGGTATGACGTAGTACAGCCGGTATGACGTAGTATTGTGATAAAGTCGCTCTCACTACACTGGAAGTTAACAGGAAGATGACTTTTAGATCACGAAGACGTGTCAGAAGTTTACATACTGTAACGGCTGTCTAATTCCTCCTCCTCGGATGAGGAGAAGGAGTAAGGGTCGGACCAAAACGCAGAGTTGTTAGTGCTCATAATGATTTAATCAAAACGAAACTGAACACTTACAAATACAAAAAAACAACAAACGTGACAAAACCGAAAACAGTCCCGTGTGGCACGAACACTGACACGAGATACAAACACCCACAAAACACACGTGAAACCCCGGCTGCCTTTGTATGATTCTCAATCAGGGACAACGATTGACAGCTGCCTCTGATTGAGAATCATACCAGGCCAACACAAAATCCCAACATAGAAAATCACACATAGACAAACCCACCCAACTCACGCCCTGACCAACTAAATAAATACAAGAAAAAGGAAAACAGGTCAGGAACGTGACATAACCCCCCCCCTTAAGGTGCGAACTCCGGGCGCACCAGCATAAACTCTAGGGGAGGGTCTGGGTGGGCGTCTGTCCACGGTGGCGGCTCTGGCGCTGGTCGTGGTCCCCACCCCACCATAGTCAATTCCCTCTTCCGTAGCCTCCTCCAAATTAACCCCACTAGATTAAGGGGCAGCACCGGACTAAGGGGCAGCACCGGACTAAGGGGCAGCACCGGACTGAGGGGCAGCACCGGACTGAGGGGCAGCACCGGACTGAGGGGCAGCACCGGACTGAGGGACGGATCCTGGCTGGCTGGCTCTGGCGGATCCTGGCTGGCTGGCTCTGGCGGATCCTGGCTGGCTGGCTCTGGCTGGTCCTGGCTGGACGGCTCTGGCTGGTCCTGGCTGGACGGCTCTGGCTGGTCCTGGCTGGACGGCTCTGGCTGCTCATGGCTGGACGGCTCTGGCTGCTCATGGCTGGACGGCTCAGGACAGACGGACAGCGCTGGGCAGGCAGGCAGCTCAGACAGCGCTGGGCAGGCAGACAGTTCAGACAGTGCTGGGCAGGCAGACAGTTCAGACAGCGCTGGGCAGGCAGACAGTTCAGACAGCGCTGGGCAGGCAGACAGTTCAGACAGCGCTGGGCAGGCAGGCAGCTCAGACACTGGCTGCGCTGGAGAGGAGGAAGGCTCTGACAGCGCTGGACAGGTGGGAGCAACTAGGGAGAGAAGACGGAGAGACAGCCTGGTGCGGGGGGCTGCCACCGGAGGACTGGTACGTGGAGGTGGCACCGGAAAAACCGGACCGTGAAGGAGGACACGCGCTCTTGAGCACCGAGCCTGCCCAACCTTACCAGGTTGAATGGTCCCCGTAGCCCTGCCAGTGCGGCGAGGTGGAAAAACCCGCACTGGGCTATGCTGGCGAACCGGGGACACCATTTGTAAGGCTGGTGCCATGTACGCCGGCCCGAGGAGACGCACTGGAGGCCAGATGCGTTGGGCCGGCTTCATGACACCCGGCTCGATGCCCAACCTAGCCCAGTACTAAGCACGCGTACTGGGGACACCGTGCGCTTTACCGCATAACACGGTGTCTGACCAGTACGACGCCCTCTCACTCCACGGTAAGCACGGGGAGTTGGCTCAGGTATCCTACCCGGCTTTGCCACACTCCGCGTGTGCCCCCCCCCAAGAAATGTTTGGGTCTGACTCTCGGGCTCCCAACCGCGTCGCCGCGCTGCCTCCTCATACCAGCGCCTCTCTGCCTTCGCTGCCTCCAACTCCGCCTTGGGACGGCGATATTCCCCTGGCTGAGCCCAGGGTCCTTTGCCGTCCAGGATCTCCTCCCAAGTCCACGAGTCCTGTGTCCTCGGTCACTGGCTGCGCTGGAGAGGAGGAAGGCTCTGACAGCGCTGGACAGGTGGGAGCAACTAGGGAGAGAAGACGGAGAGACAGCCTGGTGCGGGGGGCTGCCACCGGAGGACTGGTACGTGGAGGTGACACCCACAAAACACACGTGAAACCCCGGCTGCCTTAGTATGATTCTCAATCAGGGACAACGATTGACAGCTGCCTCTGATTGAGAATCATACCAGGCCGAACACAAAATCCCAACATAGAAAATCACACATAGACAAACCCACCCAACTCACGCCCTGACCAACTAAATAAATACAAGACAAAAGAAAACAGGTCAGGAACGTGACACATACACCTCAGCCAAATACATTTAAACTGTGTTTCACAATTCCTGACATTTAATCCTAGTAAAAATTCCCCGTCTTAGGTCAGTTAGGATCACCACTTTATTTTAAGAATGTGAAATGTCAGAATAATAGTAGAGAGAATTAGCTTTTATTTCTTTCATCACATTCCCAGTGGGTCAGAAGTTTACATACACTCAATTAGTATTTGGTAGCATTGCCTTTACATTGTTTAACTTGTGTCTAACATTTTTGGTAGCCTTCCACATGCTTCCCACAATAAGTTGGGTGAATTTTGGCCCATTCCTCCTGACCGAGCTGGTGTAACTGAGTCAGGTTTGTAGGCCTCCTTGCTCACACATGCTTTTTCAGTTCTGCCCACAAATTTTCTATAGGATTGAGGTCAGGGCTTTGTGATGGCCACTCCAATACCTTGACTTTGTTGTCCTTAAGCCATTTTGCCACAACTTTGGAAGTATGCTTGGGGTCATTGTCCATTTGGAAGACCCATTTGCGACCAAGCTTTAACTTCCTGACTGATGTCTTGAGATGTTGCTTCAATATATCCACATAATTGTCCTGCCTCATGATGCCATCTACTTTGTGAAGTGCACCAGTCCCTCCTGCAGCAAAGCACCCCCACAACATGATGCTGCCACCCCCGTGCTTCACGGTTAGGATGGTGTTCTTCGGCTCCCAAGCCTCCCCCTTTTTCCTCCAAACATAATGATGGTCATTATGGCCAAACAGTTCAATTTTTTTTTCATCAGACCAGAGGACATTTCTCCAAAAAGTACAATCTTTGTCACCATGTGCAGTTGCAAACCGTAGTCTGGCTTTTTTATGGCGGTTTTGGAGCAGTGGCTTCTTCCTTGCTGAGCGGCCTTTCAGGTTATGTCGATATAGGACTCGTTTTACTGTGGATATAGATACTTTTGTACCTGTTTCCTCCAGCATCTTCACAAGGTCCTTTGCTGTTGTTCTGGGATTGATTTGGACTTTTCGCACCAAAGTATGTTAATCTCTAGGAGACAGAACACATCTTCAGGCGTTTGGAAATTGCTCCCAAGGATGAACCAGACTTGTGGAGGTCTACAATTTTTTTCTGAGGTCTTGGCTGATTTCTTTAGATTTCCCCATGATGTCAAGCAAAGAGGCACTGAGATTGAAGGTAGGCCTTGAAATACATCCACAGGTACACCTCCAATTGACTCAAATGATGTCAATTAGCCTATCAGAAGCTTCTAAAGCCATGACATCATTTTCTGGAATTTTCCAAGCTGTTTAAAAGCACAGTCAACTTAGTGTATGTAAACTTCTGACCCACTGGAATTGTGATACAGTGAATTATAAGTGAAATAATCTCTATAAACAATTGTTAAAAAAATTACTTTTGACATGCACAAAGTAGATGTCCTAACCGACTTGCCAAAACTATAGTTTGTTAACAAGAAATCTGTGGAGTGGCTGAAAAACGAGTTTTAATGACTCCAACCTAAGTGTATGTTAACTTCCGACTTCAACTGTACGTTTCAGATTTCAATACTGGCCGATATCATAACGCGGGAGTTTCTCTTCTTTTAAATGAACCATTGGTCACATTTTTGCAATATTCCTAAATCAATAAATGTGTAATTTAACATATTTCTCCTATTTTTCTGCCTCTTCAGTCCAGGGTGTGTTGCATGGTGCAAGCATCAGACTCCAATCTGCAAGGCACACAATCTGGAGGTTGAACATGTTGTGATTGTAGACTCCTGTATGGATAGTGCCGTTTGTTTAGGCAATTTTAAAACTTACAGCTTTACAGGAAATTTTATAGCTACTTCGCATGCTGATATTGACTTTGGTATTAGCAAGCAAGCCCATAGAGAGAGCATTGCATTGTGGGTTTTGTAGTCGACTTGAGCTGCAACAGATTTCCACAACAATTTTCACATAAAATGTTGTTCTCGCATATTTGTCTTATTTAACCTTTTCACGTGTGAGTTCCAAATATTCCAACAGTCGCCCAAGCATGAGTTTTTTTTATACGCGTGATGTCAGAATGCACTCACTGTTCCAAAATGTGATTGTTACACAACAGCACAGTTAACCCGCGGTGCCCTGAAACCAAGGTACGCTAACTGCTAATTATCTATAGGCTATATTTCACCTAGTCAGTTTCAAATAAAATTCTAACAAGTTGTATTTTCTAACAACAGTTTGAATTGAGGTGTGTTCCGGCTCTTCTTTAATTCACATAGAAGTAGCCCATTTCACTGTTGCGGACAATTTATGTTTGAGGCTTTACTGAGCCGGACAAACTTCTCTCTTTGATGAGAGCCCAAGCACTTCCCCAGTGTTTCCGCAGATCAAGTATGAAGACATTTGCACAGTCTTGCACAAACTTTGTCCCCCTGGCACATTTTCTGGTTGGTGCTCGCATTGCCGTCATTATTGTTTTCCTTACAAATAATAACTTTTGACATGTGTGAGTTCCTATCAAAGTAAGTGCCTTATTTTCTGTATATCATGTTGTTGTTTCTACCGTATGTATGTATTTATGTTTGTATGGAGCATAATGTATTTACAGTTTTATTCACACGTTTTCAAGTACTGATGACAAATCATGCATTCCGATTCTTGCATAGATTGTAATGGACACATATGATAGGTGTAAAATACTTTTGGAAGGTTGTACTGATTATGATGAGCTAATGCTAAGCTATTTGCCAGCTATGCTTGGTGTCATGTTTGTTGACATTATACAAGCATTCTGGGGGTCACGCAAACGTCTGTCAGACCAACGATGTTACAACAAAATGAGGTGAAGGGATGGTTCACTCATCTTTCGAGTAAACTTCTGGAAGTGAATGAAGGGAAGTGAATGATGGTAGACTACACACCCCGTTCAACATGCATACTGCAAACAGACAAAACAAATCTTGTCTCCTCTTGTTATCTTTGGTTGACGTAAAAACACTAACTGGCGGCGCGCACAAACTACCCATCGTCTGATAATTTTTTTAGAAAGGGTTTTACTCAATTATTTCGATCACTGGTGAGGTCACCCATGATGTGATGAATTGTAAATAGTAATTGCTATTAGCTAATTCATATTATGGTTTCTGTCAGCCGAGAGTTAGCTAAATATGACCGCTTGTGTTATGTCAATCTTTCCTCAGTTAGCGCCAGGACTAATGTAGCCTACATTTTCTGGTTTGGATGATTGTGTTATGCTGTAGCTACTTCTGTGAATGTCTGAACATTGCATCCAAAAATAAACTGGTCACATTCTGGACATAACTTTGTAAGGACTGTGTTTGTGCAAAAGTGTGGCCAGCTCAAACGCTGACTGTTGTGTCAATCGAAACTGTACGTTCTAAATACGCGTCCTAATCACTGTACCACTGTAGAATGATCCATGTGTTGGTACGTGTCAAAGGTTAACACTGTAAATTAAAGGAATGAGTGGTTTTGGGTGGATTATTTCATTAAGGCTTACTCAATCACCACCAGTCACATAGCCTGAGTCTGAGAGCGCGCACACGCACACGCACACGCACACGCACACACACACACACACACACACACAAACTCGAAGATACCGGCGGTCTGCTGTGTTAGTGTGACTTCAGAGAGATGCCTGTGTGATGATGAAGAGGAGACAAAGACAACGACACTTCTCGAAGTAGACGTGACAATTAGACTGCTCTGTCTCTCACCCTCTCTCACCTCCCTCTGTCTCACTCGCTCTCTCCCTCCATCTCTCCTCTCTCTCACAGTGCCTCGAGTGTGCGACCGACACAGTCATTTCAGAGAGCAGAGAAGATAGTCCAACAGCAGCAAAGTGACAGAGCTGTCATAGACGGTCTTTTATAATGTGACATTCTTTGCAAGTTTATTTTCACACGTGCGTGTTGGTATGTGTAAGAGTGTGTGAATGTTGTCTCAGTTATTATAATGAAGGTATGATGTTATTTTATCTGCAAGGGAGGGGAGGACGATATGTGTGTGTAGGTAGGTGTGTGTGCGCGTGCCTGTGTGTGAGAGTGCAGGCTACATGTGGTCATCAAACCGCACCACGAGAGGCGTGTGCTGGAATGTTTAGTCTGTTTCAGGGTTCATTCAGGACAGTTGCCACGGTAATTAAAAATACACTTTTTTTTCAGAGCAAGTCTGTGTGTGTGTTAGTGTGTGTGTGTTAGTCCCTGAGGAGTTGACAGAGAAGACAGTGAAGTGCAAAGTGAGATAATTATGGTGACACTCATTAATGAGTGAGAGACTTCTTCTTCTCTCACTCCCTCCTTTCTCTCCCCCTTTTTCTGCCTCTTTCCATCCCTCCCTTCCTCTCACTGACCAAACCTCCTTAATGATCTGGCAGTGTCTGATAGCCTGAAAAGTTTTCTGAAAGTGCACACACACACAAACGCACACACACACATTCACACGCACACAAACAAACGCACACGCACACACACCTCTCTGTCACATTACTCTGTGTGCACTGAAGCTAATTGTATCCCTGCTGTCCTACATACACTACCGTTCAAAAGTTTGGGGTCACGTATAAATGTCCTTGTTTTCGAAAGAAAAGCACATTTTTTGACCATTAAAATAACGTCAAATTGATCAGAAATGCAGTGTAGACATTGATAATGTTGTAAGTTCCTCTTGCTGCTCCATAGGCAAGTACCATGGTCTTGTAGTGGATGCAAGCTTCGACAGGAAGCCAGTGGAGTGTGTGGATGAGCAGACATGGGAGAACTTGGGGAAGGTTGAACACCAGGCAGCATGCAGCGTTAAGTTGCAGGGGTTTGATGGCACAAGCGGGGAGCCCAGCCAACACCTAGTAGTAGTCCAGACGGGAGATGACAAGTGCCTGGATTAGGACCTGCAATGCTTCCTGTGTGAGGTAGGGTCTTACTCTATGAATGTTGTAGAGCATGCTTTGATGCCTGCAGAAAACAACATGGTGTTGTCCAGGGTCACGCCAAGGTTCTTTGCACACCATGATGGAGAGGCCTTGGAGTGGGCAGGCCTTGCCGAGAAGGAATAGCAGCTCTGTCCTGTCAAGGTTGAGCTTGAGGTGGTGGGCCCACATCCAAGCTGAGATATCTGCCAGGCATGCAGAGATGAGTGTCGCCACCTGGGTGTTAGAAGGGGGAAAGGAGAAAAATACAGTAGTTGAGTGTCATCTGCATAACAATTATAGGAGAGACCATGTAAGGATATGACGGAGCCTAGTGACTTGGTGTATAGAGAGAAGAGGGCCTGGGGGACATCGAAGCAAGCAAGTGAGAGTACGCGATGCAGACACAGATCCTCTCCACGTCACCTGGTAGGAGCGGCCTGCCAGATAGGATGCAATCCAAGAGTATGCAGAGCCTGAGACGCCCAGCCCTGAGAGGGTGGAGAGGAGGATATGATGGTTCACGGTGTCGAAGGCAGCGGATAGATCTAGGAGGATGAGGACAGAGGATAGAGAGTCAGCTTTGGTAGTGCGGAGAGCCTCCGTGACACAGAGGAGAGCAGTTTCGGTTGAATGACCCGTCTTGAAGCCTGACTGGTTAGGGTCAAGAAGATTGTTCTGAGAGAGATAACGAGAGAGTCGGTCTGAGACTATGTGTTTTGGAAAGAAAAGAAAGGATAACAGTCTATAATCTTTGACGTCAGAGTGGAGCGACTCTGGACATTTTGAAGTCAGTGATAAGGGATGAGTTGATGACGGAAGTGAGGAATGGAAGGAGGTCTCCAGCGATGGTCTGAGGAATGGAGGAAGGGATATGTCAAGCGGGCAGGTTGTCGGGAGGCCAGATGTCACTAGGAGCAGGATTTCATCTGGAGAGGGAGGAGAGAAAGAGGTCAAGGCATAGGGTAGTTCAGTGTGAGTGGGACCGGTGGACTCAATAGGCTGAGTTAACGAGGAGCAGATGTCGTCCACCTTCTTGTCAAAGTGGTTGACAAAGTCGTCCACAGAGAGGGAGGAGGAGCGAGGGGTTGGAGAATTAATGATGGAAAATAGGTAGAAAAGAGTTCCCTAGGGTTGGAGGCAGAAGCTTCAAATTTCGAGTGATAGAAAGTGGCTTTAGCAGTGGATGCAGAGGAAGAGAAGGTAGAGAGGAGGGTGTGAAAGGAGGATAGGTCTTCCAGAAGTTTCGTTTTCCTACATTTTCACTCAGCTGCCAGCAGCCCTGTTCTGTAAGCTCACAATGAGTCACTCAGCCATGGAGCAGGAGGGAGGGCCGAGCCGGACGGGAGGAAAGGGGACAGTATGAGTTATAGGAGGTGGAAAGGGAGGAGAGTAGGGTCGAAGAGGCAGAATCAGGGGACAGGAGGGAGAAAGATTTAGCAGAAGGGAGAGATTATAGGATGAGTGTAGTGGGAGAGAAACCTTTCCTCGCAAAGCCGCCTGTAACCTAGCCTTGCAAAGCCACCTGATCCCGCAAGCTTACATTAACCCTCCAGAGTCAATATCTGTGCCCCCACGGTAATCTAATCAGCATAATAAAAACATCCCCATCAAAATCCGTCTGTTTAGACTAGAGATGTCTGTTTTTTGCATGGGCTGCGTCTCAATCCACCACATCCGCCAATGGCGGCCCCCTTCATCTGCGGTGGAAGGGAGTCGAGCTACAGTGGTGTTTGTCAGACCATGAGACAGCCCCAAAATCGGTCTTCTCAAGGGTTGCTGGCCAATGTTGACTCCAATGCTTCCCACAGTTGGGTCAAGTTGGCTGGATGTCCTTTGGGTGGTGGACCATTCTTGATACACACGGGAAACTGTTGAGTGTGAAAAACCCAGCAGCGTTGCAGTTCTTGGCACAAACCGGTGCACCTGGCACCTACTACCATACCTTGTTCAATGTTCAAATGTTTTGTCTTGCCCATTCACCCTCTGAATACACAATCCATGTCTCAATTGTCTCAAGGTCTATAAATCCTTCTTTAACTTGTTCAACTTGTAGATTTAACAAGTGACATCAATAAAGGATTATAGCTTCCAGAAGACTAAAATATAGCAAAAATGTTTGACATAGAAGTGCCGGATTTTCGTTGTTAACTAGAAATAAATAATAAATAATAATGATTAGAAAAATATTCTGAATATTCCACCCATGAGGCCAAAGAGCGTGCTTTTGGTCATTGACTGCAGGAAAGGGCTACCCTGTCCCCATCTACACTGATTGAAGTGGTTTAACAAGTGACATCAATAAGGGATCATAGCTTTCACCTGGATTCACCTGGTCTGTCTATGTCATGGAAAGAGCAGGTGTTCTTAATGTTTTGTATACTCAGTGTATATGGAAGTAGTTTAGCGCCAAAAAGGGGGTTAAATATGGGTAAATAAAAAAATGATACAGATTTTTCTTGTATCTCTCGGATATAGGACAGACGCTTTAAAACAAACGTCCTTTTGATACATTTTTAGACTATCTGTTTTTCCATGAATCTGTTCTTCAATGTATTCCTATGGGCCAAATTCAACAATGTTTCATCAAATAATTGTTTTATATATTCCTTTATACCTAAAGGGGTCCTAAAACTCTAAATCAAATAGCTAAATGATCCTTGGTATGACCATCTTAAAACAATTCCACATTTTAGTTTAGTTGAAATGTCGGATTCTGAAGTGAGACTGTGAGAGCTTGTTGATATAAACCGAATGAGGTAGTGTTAGCTACCGTTAGCCCACACAGTATAACCCCTGGCACTGTTAACAGATGCTGCTGCATTATTCACAACCTTTCGCAGGTGTGTGTGTGTGTGTGTGTGTGTGTGTGTGTGTGTGTGTGTGTGTGTGTGTGTGTGTGTGTGTGTGTGTGTGTGTGTGTGTGTGTGTGTGTGTGTGTGTGTGTGTGTGTGTGTGTGTTTACATGTGTGCGTGTGTGCGCATGCCTGTGTCTCTCCCTCTCTCTCTTGGTGTTATGTGATAACATGAACAAAACAACAGTAACATCAATTCTTAGAACAACAAAAAGCTCAAGCTAAGCGCAGCATTCTACCTGTGCCTTTACGGAAGCATGTCCACTAAAAGAGAACACTGTTCAGCGCATAATACTGACCTAAAGCCCAATTCAGATACAACAGCCGAGACGGGTATATGCAGTTTCAGAACAAAGTTTGCTTGATCTGAACGGTCTAGTTTTAGAATGTCTCATATTGGTTGCTGGAGTTTCCAAGATTCAACATGTAAAATCTTAGCTAAAGACTTGCGACGAGACGGATCCCATTTGCAAATCGAAGAACAGTGTGCTGATGGTCTGTGTTTAGTCCAGCAGCTAGCTAGCTAGGTATTTTGCTGCAGTTAGCTAGCTTAACTTGCTGATATCAAGTCCTTAAGTGTTCACTCTTCCTGATGCATGCATTTCATGATACTGGTTTGATACACCACCTTGCTACAATGAGTGGCAACTTTATATCAAAGTTGTATTGCATCATTGTAAAGAGGCTCCGTTACCGTGGAAACGGTCTCAACTGCCCGTCTCGTCTTCTTGACCTGAATGCCCCGTCTTTAGTCAGCTGTGACAACACAACATTTGAAAACTGACTAGTTTTGTCTCGTCTCTCCTTATGTCTGCCGCCTGTTGTATCTGAACCGGGCTTTAGTCCTTGTCTCCTTCCCTCATTCCCTCTGCTCTCTCTTTCATTGAAATCCTCTCCCCCTTTCTCTTTACTCTCCCCTCTGTCTCTTTTTTATCTTTCCAGTAGTTTCATGTCCTCCAGGGGATGTATGGTCAGAAAGTATCCGATCAGACTGCCTCCTGTCCCAGCCTCGCTACAGCCTCTGTCCCCCTGACTCAATCACCCCATGGAGCCCCGTCAAGAAGGGTGTCACTGGCCGCTCCTTTGAATAAAACACTCTTCCCATTCCTCCACACCTTCTCTCATCCCTCACTAGCAGCTCTCTCTCCTACCCTCCCTCTCTCCTTCCTTCAGTAATATCTGAAGTGAAGACTGTCTCTCGAAGAGTAGTGACAAAAACTGCTCCTGGACTCCCAGACAGCCTCCTCTCCTCTCATCTCTGCGGTTGTACCTCCTTGTGCTTTATACCTCTCCTCTCCTCTCTCTTTCCTTTGCTCATCATTCTCTAAGGGCTAAACCTCCATACACAGATAAGATACGTGGTCAACTCACAGGAGACTACATTAGTCTCCACAAAATCTCTCTCTCTCTCTCTCTCTCTCTCTCTCTCTCTCTCTCTCTCTCTCTCTGTCTCTCTCGCTCTCTCTCTCTCTCTCTCTCTCGCTCTCTCTCTCGCTCTCTCTCTCTCTCTCTCTCTCTCTCTCGCTCTCTCTCTCTCTCAATTAAATTCAAGGGGTTTTATTGGCATGGGAAACATATGTTAACGTTGCCAAAGCAAGTGTGGTAGATAATATACAAAAGTGAAATAAACAATAAAAATGAACAGTAAACATTACACTCACAGAAGTTCCAAAAGAATAAAGACATTACAAATGTCATATTATGTATATATACAGTGCTGTAACGATGTACAAATGGTTAAAGTACAAAAGGGAAAATAAATAAGCATAAATATGGGTTGCATTTACAATGGTGTTTGTCTTTTCGTGTGGCAACAGGTCACATCTCTCTCTCTCTCTCTCTCTCTCTCTCTCTCTCTCTCTCTCTCTCTCTCTCTCTCTCTCTCTCTCTCTCTCGTACATTTTGACTCTGTGGGTTGACGTGGAGAAACAGACACAAACACGCCAAATACAATCTTGAATGACTTCTAGCAGAGGAGGGCACATTGGATCAGGTCCAAAGAACGGTCATCTAGTTGTCACCGACACTATGGCCCTGACCCTGCAGATAGGCAGCCAGGCAGCAAGAGAGGTGTGTGCGTGGTAACTTTTCAGATTAAACTAAACTAAATGTATTGAGTGTGAAGGAGTGTGAAGGTGAACGGAAAGGCTCTGGAGCAACGAACCGCCCTTGCTGTCTCTGCCTGGCCGGTTCCCCTCTCTCCACTGGGATTCTCTGCCTCTAACCCTATTACAGGGGTTGAGTCACTGGCTTACTGGTGCTCTTTCATGCCGTCCCTAGGAGGGGTGCGTCACTTGAGTGGGTTGAGTTACTGACGTGATCTTCCTGTCTGGGTTGGCGCCCCCCCTTGGTTTGTGCTGTGGTGGAGATCTTTGTGGGCTATACTCGGCCTTGTCTCAGGATTGTAAGTTGGTGGTTGAAGATATCCCTCTAGTGGTGCGGGGGCTGTGCTTTGGCAAAGTGGGTGGGGTTATATCCTTCCTGTTTGGCCCTGTCCGTGGGTATCATCGGATGGGGCCACAGTGTCTCCTGACCCCTCCTGTCTCAGCCTCCAGTATTTATGCTGCAGTAGTTTATGTGTCGGGGGGCTAGGGTCAGTTGGTTATACCTGGAGTACTTCTCCTGTCTTATCCAGTGTCCTGTGTGAATTTAAGTATGCTCTCTCTAATTCTCTCGTTCTCTCTTTCTTTCTCTCTCTCTGAGAACCTGAGCCCTAGGACCATACGTCACGGCAAACCGGGCATGATGACTCCTTGCTGTCCCCAGTCCACCTGGCCTTGCTGCTGTTCCAGTTTCAACTGCCCTGCCTGCGGTTATGGAACCCCTACCTGTCCCAGACCTGCTGCTTTCACCTCTTAATGATCGGCTATGAAAAGCCAACTGACTTTTATTCCTGATTATTATTTGACCACGCTTGTCATTTATGAACATTTTGAAAATCTTGGCTCTCTCTAATTCTCTCCTTCTCTCTTTCTTTCTCTCTCTCTGAGGACCTGAGCCCTAGGACCATACGTCAGGACTACCGGGCATGATGACTCCTTGCTGTCCCCAGTCCGCCTGGCCTTGCTGCTATTCCAGTTTCAACTGTTCTGCCTGCGATTACGGAACCCTTACCTGTCCCAGACCTGCTGTTTTCAACTCTTAATGATCGGCTATGAAAAGCCAACTGACTTTTATTCCTGATTATTATTTGACCATGCTTGTCATTTATGAACATTTTGAAAATCTTGGCTCTCTCTAATTCTCTCCTTCTCTCTTTCTTTCTCTCTCTCGGAGGACCTGAGCCCTAGGACCATACGTCAGGACTACCGGGCATGATGACTCCTTGCTGTCCCCAGTCCGCCTGGCCTTGCTGCTATTCCAGTTTCAACTGTTCTGCCTGCGGTTACGGAACCCCTACCTGTCCCAGACCTGCTGTTTTCAACTCTTAATGATCGGCTATGAAAAGCCAACTGACATTTATTCATGATTATTATTTGACCATGCTTGTCATTTATGAACATTTTGAAAATCTTGGCTCTCTCTAATTCTCTCCTTCTCTCTTTCTTTCTCTCTCTCGGAGGACCTGAGCCCTAGGACCATACGTCAGGATTACCGGGCATGATGACTCCTTGCTGTCCCCAGTCCACCTGGCCTTGCTGCTATTCCAGTTTCAACTGTTCTGCCTGCGGTTATGGAACCGCCACCTGTCCCAGACCTGCTGTTTTCAACTCTTAATGATCGGCTATGAAAAGCCAACTGAAAATTATTCATGATTATTATTTGACCATGCTTGTCACTTATGAACATTTTGAACATCTTGGCATAGTTCTGTTATAATCTCCACCCGGCACAGCCAGAAGAGGACTGGCCACCCCTCATAGCCTGGTTCCTCTCTAGGTTTCTTCCTAGGTTTTGGCCTTTCTAGGGAGTTTTTCCTAGCCACCGTGCTTCTACACCTGCATTGCTTGCTGTTTGGGGTTTTAGGCTGGATTTCTGTACAGCACTTCGAGATATTAGCTGATGTACGAAGGGCTATATAAAATAAATTTGATTTGATTTGATTTGGTTGACTCAAAAAAAGAGAAAGACAATAGTTGAACAGTTTGTAGGAGAAGCAAGAGAGAGCGGGAGAGACAGAGCTAGCTATATTTCATTGTATTTCTTTATTTTTACTTTCACTTAGCTAGCGAATGCAGCAAGCTAGTTTAGCCTACTCGGACACCTGGCTCAAACAAAGAGGGATGCTATGTTAACTCGCTGGCTATCCAACACTAGAACTTTTCCAAGTCAAGGTAAACTTTTGGTCGAATTAATTTATTGCCACCAAGGCCCGTCGATGTAACTGTTAAAGTGCTTGCTGACTGTACACTGTACTGCATGATTGTAGCGAGTTTACTAACACGTTAGTTCTACTACATGTAGCTATCTTTACTATGAAGTTAGCTAATACTGATGACAACGATGTAGGGCATGCTGTGTGTAGCGGTTAGCAGTTATGATATGAAGGTTTAGGCTTGGAAAGGTTTTTTCGCCCGGTCACAGACAGCTGATGTGTTGTGCACTGAAGTCCACAAGTGAAGGGAAAAGGTGAGAGGAGAAGAGAAGAGCGCATAGATGCGAGAAAGAATTATAGCTGCAATGATTAATTGTGGCTGCTATGAAAGTGAACTGTGTTTGCGTGTGATCAGGGGTGTATTCATTCCACCGATTCTGTTGAGAAACTTTCTTAAACGGAAGCAAATGGAACGAAACGTGGCTAAACATACCTGAATTTGTCCAATAGAAACGCTTGTTTGCAACTGTTGGACTAATGATTACACACTAGATCAGTTAGATGCAAGTGTGTAAGGCGATATTGAATGTGTCACATCTTGATTACTCAAATTTCTCTCGACCTGTGTACCTACATTGTAAACTTCCATTCATAGGCTAGGTTGTAGCAACCTCATGATGGGTATAGGGAAAATGTGACTATCATGTAGTAGCCTAAAACTATGGATGTTACATTGAACTGGGTGAATGGAATATGAATGACAGTCATCCAATTTCATGTAATATAAATAAGGCCGTGCTCATAAATAAATGATTGTCCTCCCTCATCTTAAACGGCACCGATCACCACTGGCTTCAGAGGGTGTGTGTGCATGCGTGTGTGTGTGTGTGCTTGTGTGCTTCTGACTAGGGGCTATACAGGCTGTCCAGTTTAAGCTGAGGGAATGCAGGCGAATAGAAGGAAGAGAGAGAAGGAACAGGAGAGAGAACTTGGCAGCAGCGTTCTGGTTGAAGACCAGGGAGAAGAGTTGAATCCAGCAGTCTGATCTCATTAAGATCACGTCCCAGAGAGAAAAAAAGACAGAAAAAAGCTCCCCTGGATTTTTGTAAAAACATTCAATGTAATGGTGGTAGTTCAGGAAATCATCCTCACATGAGTTAATCATGCCTAGGCCTTTGCTCAGTTGGATAACACACACACACACACAGAAAGAAAAACAGAGAGAGAACAAGAGCAGAGGAGAGACGAGAAGAGAGGAAAGGATGACGAGAGCACAGGAGAGGGGAGGGGTGGAGAAGAGCATCTAATCTACCTGTCTCTCTCCATGCGTCTCTACCATGCTCAGAGAACGGTAGAACCTTCCCTAGAGATTACTGAACGACGGAGAGCAAGAAAGAGGCAGGCCTCCATCCCTCACTCAACCTGTCCCCATGGAAACCACCTGGAACAGCCCAGCTCCCCTCCCTAGCAAATGCTCAGACAGGCGCGTGCCTCACATACACACACGCTGGCACGCACACAAGGCTGCGCGCACTCAACAACACACACACAAACACAGCTCGCCTTCAACACATTCAGCAATCTGCCGCTTCACTTGCAATACCAGAACACACACAGCAGACATCATGTACACACGCCACAGTTTCTACTATAGCTGGATGCATTTTTAGGGGGTTTGCAGTGCCTTCCTTTCCTTCTATTTGTTTAGAATTGAATCGATTTAACACACATGTTCTATTTCCAGCTCTATGTGGAGCTGAAGGACATTAACCCTATAACCTCTAACCCAGCCTTACAGTATATAAACTAGTGTTGTCACATTGCTGTCCTCCCTTCTTATGATGATCAGTGACCTCAGAGACAGACATTCTACCGATCTCTCTCTCTCTCTCTCTCTGTCCCCTCTCTCTTTCTCTTCCATTCTGCCGCACATCGATTGACTCAATTCAATCATTCAATCAACATTCCCCTCAACTTCTCCCTCGGAGCTGAGAGCTGAAGATATTGTCTCTCTTTTTATCTTTCACTCTCTCTCCGTCTTTAACTCGTTCCCTCTCTCTCTGTCGCTCTCTCTCTTTCTTTCTCTCTCTCTCTCACACTCTCCCCCCACCCTCTCAATCTCCTGTTTTAACTCTATTTCTCTCTCTCTCTGCTTCTCTCTCCTTCCCTCGCTCTCTCTCGCTCTCTCTCTCTCTCTTTGGGGCTCTGAACTTTGCTTTCCTGACTGAAATTATCAGTATAACTTATAAAACGTAATCAAAAGTAATCAGAACTTCTCAATTGAATCCAAAATGATAAAAGTGAATCAAAATAGAGTGATGCTAGGAGAACGTATGGTTTTCTGTTTTCACTAATGACCTTCCACTGACATTGAATAAAGCCTGTGTGTCTATGTACGCTGACGACTCAACAGTATATACGTGCTAAATATCTCAATAACTAAAAGTATAGTTTTGGGTTTTAGTTTTATAACTGGGCTTGTAACTAGCAAAGGATATGAACAAAATGTGCACATGTGGCTACATGCAGCTCCTGCTTTGATCTCAAAACAAGCATATCTACTCATGACCGCTCATGCTGTAAACACAGTCCAGTTAAAAGTAAATGGCACAGATCCATACAGTGCATTCGGAAAGTATTCAGACCCCATTACTTTTTCCACATTTTGTTACGTTACAGCCTTGTTCTAAAATGGATTCAATTGTTATTTCCCCCTCATCAATCTACACAAATACCCCATAATGACAAAGCAAAAACTGTTTTTATACATTTTTGCAAATGTATAATAAAATAAATAATGAAATATCACATTTACATTAGTATTCATGACCCTTAATTCAGTACTTTGTTGAAGCACCTTTGGCAGCGATTACAGACTTGAGTCTTCTTGAGTACAAGCTACAAGCTTTGCCAGGTTGGATGGGGAGCTTTGCAGCACAGTCATTTTCAGGTCTCCAGAGATGTTTGATCGGGTTCAAGTTCGGGCTATGGCTGGGCCACTCAAGGACATTCAGAGACTTGTCCTAAAGCCACTCCTGCATTGTCTTGGCTGTGTGCTTAGGGTCGTTGTCCTGTAGGAAGGTGAACCTTCGCCCCAGTCTGAGGTCCTGAGCACTCTGGAGCAGGTTTTCATCAAGGATCTATCTGTAATTTTCTCTGTTCCTCTTTCCCTCAATCCTGACTAGTCTCCCAGTCCCTGCCCCACAGCATGATGCTGCCACCACCATGCTTCACCATAGGGATAGTATCAGGTTTCCCCCAGACGTAACGCTAGGCATTCAGGCCAAAGAGTTCAATCTTAGTTTCATCAAACCAGAGAATCTTGTTTCTCATGGTCTGAGAGTCCTTAGGTGCCTTTTGGCAAACTCCAAGGGGGCAGTCATGTGCCTTTTACTGAGGAGTGGCTTCCGTCTGGCCACTCTACTATAAAGGCCTGATTGGTGGAGTGGTGCAGAGATGGTTGTCCTTCTGGAAGTTTCTCCCATCTCCACAGAGGAACTCGGAAGCTCTGTCAAAGTCATCATCAGGTTCTTGTTCACCTCCCTGACTAAGGCCCTTCTCCCCAATTGCTCAGTTTGGCCGGGCAGCCAGCTCTAGGAAGGAGCTTGGTGGTTCCGAACTTCTTCCATTTAAGAATAATGGAGGTCACTCTGTTCTTGGAGACCTTCAATGCTGCAGATTGTTTTGGTACCCTTACCCAGATCTCTGCCTTGACACAATCCTGTCTCGGAGCTCTGCGGACAATTCTTTCGACCTCATGGTTTGGTTTTTGCTCTGACATGCACTGTCAACTGTGGGACCTTATATAGACAGTTGTGTGCCTTTCCAAATCATGTCCAAACAAATTAATTTACCACAGGTGGGCTCCAATCAAGTTGTAGAAACCTCTCATGGATGATCAATGGAAACAGGATGCACCTGAGCTCAATTTTGAGTCTCTTAGCAAAGGGTCTGAATACTTATGTAAATATTTTTACAATTTTCGAAAAACCTGTTTTGTCATTGTCTTTATGGGGTATTGTGTGTAGATTGATGATGAAAAAAAAACAATTGAATCCATTTTAGGATAAGGCTGTAACGTAACAAAATGTGGAAAAGGGGAAGGGGTCTGAATACTTCCGAATGCACCGTATATGGTCTATTTGCATATTGGCCTACTGCAGCTCTGGTTATGCCGCACTGGTCTGTGTAGAGTACGCCCTGAGTCTTGCATGTCATTGCAATAAAATCCTACTCCGATGTGTTCTACCTACATCAAAATCTCTTGCATAATTCATTTTCTTTCGGGGTGTTGATTTGAAATTGGCTAATATTGCGTTGATTCGATTACAATTGCCACAGTAGAGGGAAACGTTAATAGTCTTATCAGGGAAAACTCTAGAGCAGCTGTCACCAACCTTTTCTGAGTCACGATCACTTTCTGAGTCACGATCACTTTCTGAGTCACGATCACTTTCTGAGTCACGATCACTTTCTGAGTCACGATCACTTTCTGAGTCAAAATGCAAGCCGAGATCTACCGCTCAGATCATTTTTTAACATGACTTACAAAATGTAAGCCTATGCAACAGTCTGAGCGGACGGAGAGAGCAGCAGCCTGAGGGTCTGCCTTTCAACATCCCTCTGACAATTACCAAAATTACCATACGTCTTCCAGCGGATGGCAAAACTTGAGTCGCACCACGTTATTTCTGCCTCATGCACAAATTCATGTTGTTACTCCTATGTACAGAGAAAGTGAAATATTCCTAGATATAAAAAAAAGATCCAAACCGCTAATAATAACAAAAACACAAGCCTATCAATATACTTTCCTACTCATTCATTACCGCTGCAGTGCTTGTTGTAGCGCTGAGTGAAAATAGGAAGAATGCACATTTTATGGCTTATAAAAGTGTTGAATACAAAGTGTTGACAGTGCTGAGTAAGAACTTAAACATGAACTCACACTTGACAGTCTCTCTAGTTATGTTTTCAAACATTTTAAAATCGCACAGTATCAACTTCGCTGTAGCTTCCTTATATGCCTGCTACATTACTACAGACATGGTAATCTGAGCCATCTGATTGGCTAGCAGTTAGCCTATAATGCACTTGATTTTCTCTCCGGGCCGGCCGTTAAGGCAGAGTTTGTACCTTCCGACACATGAAATGGTTCAAAATTGCAACAGTTCAACTACCCGACACACAGGGCAGCTGAATCGGGTGCACCTACCCCCAACAGCCTGAGACAAATAACAAAAAAATAGGAACACAAGGCTTTATCGTTGTTGTTTTTTACAGAAATGTTTGGCGATCGATCGACCGGTTGGTGACCACAGCTCTAGAAAGTTGAGTGAATTTCAATCTCTTGCTTCTCTCCATGGGATGATATTTCTTCTGCATGGCACTCCAGGGGGAGCTGCAAGGCAGTCTCGGGCTACTCAGCTTAGAGGGTACAACACAAAGCATGCAATCAGAGGTCTCTTCACCGTCCCCAGGTCCAGAACAGAGGCTGGGAAATGCACAGTATTAAATACAGGGAACTCTCTGCCACCCCAGGTAACTCAAGCTAGCAATAAAACCAGATTTTTAAAAAACTGATAAAATAACACCTTATGGCACAACGGGGACTATGAAGAAACACAGCCATTTTTAAAAATATTTTGTATTGTAATTTGCACTGTATTATGTTTGGTATTTTGTAGGTGGGTGGCCTTGCATGAGCGTTGACTTGTGCGAGCCGGAACGGCTCATAGGGCAGGAGCCATCTGTTTCTGAAGAGTGAGGCAGAAGCAGGATATTATGTAGTATTATGTATATTATGTATTTTATATGTTGTATTTTGTTTCCTGTTTGGATCCCAGAAAGAGTAATTGGGGATCCTAATAAATACTACTACTACACATTCATGCAGAGGTTTCTCATCCAAATCTATCTGAGGGAGAAGATACAAACTAACAGAGATACAGGGAGTGAAGCCCATCACACACACCCAGGACCTGTTTCATAGAATCCTGACAGAATTGCTGTGTGTGTGTGTGCATGTGTGAGTGCGTGTGTGTGTGTGTGTGAGTGCGTGGACACAGAATGTAACTATAGTGGTTAAAGCCACAGGTGTCTTCTTGGTGCTGTCTGGTTACGGTGACTGGTTGCGTGAATAAGCAGTACACAGGCTTGGCGCACACACACACACACACACACACACACACACACACACACACACACACACACACACACACACACACACACACACACACACACACACACTGATGTCAGGCTTCAGTGCTTTCAACACAGAAACGTTTACAGGAACCAAAGGTGTTTCTGAAGGCTCTGGCGGTAGTCATGGATACTCAGGTCTGGTACCTGCCAGTGTGACAAACACTGTGTGCATGCATTTCCTGTGTATGTGTATATATACTACCTTTCAAAAGTTTGGGGTCACTTAGCAATGTCCTTGTTTTTGAATGAAAAACAATTTTTTTGTCCATTAAAATAACATCAAATTGATCAGAAATACCGTGTAGATGTTGTTAATGTTGTAAATGACTATTGTAGCTGGAAACGGCTGATTTTTATGGAATATCTACATAGGCGTACATAGGCCCATTATCAGCAACCATCACTCCTGTGTTCCAATGGCACGTTGTGTTAGCTAATCCAAGTTTATCATTTTAAAAGGCTAAATGGTCAGAAACAAAGCACTTTCTTCTGAACCTCGTCAGTCTATTCTTGATCTGAGAAATGAAGTCTATTCCATGCGAGAAATTGCCAAGAAACTGAAGATCTCAAACAACGGTGTGTACTACTCCCTTCACAGATATCACTCATTGACGCAAATTAACTGACACCGTATCTGTCCCTCTCTCCCTGCTCTCCTCTTCTCCTGTATGACCCAATATACCCATAACTTATTTTCAACTCTACATCCATAGTTTAAGTTAAATAGATGAATAGTTTAATCATGGTGATCATTATGTAAGACAGTGTTTTAAGCGGTTACAGATGAAGAGCAGGAGGGGAAACATTACGAGAGAGAGAGAGAGAGAGAGAGAGAGAGAGAGAGAGAGAGAGAGAGAGAGAGAGAGAGAGAGCGAGAGAGAGAGAGAGAGAGAGAGAGAGAGAGAGAGAGAGAGTGTATTCTGTTCTTCCCAAACGATGAGTTAAGGCTAATTGGGAGACCTGGGCTGTAAAGGGGAGAGGTCTCCAACATAAGTCACACACGTGCGCACGTATACAGTATGCACACACACAGAGAGAGAGTGTATGTAGCACGTCCAATGTTCCTATAGCTCCTATTGACATTGCAGCTCAGGTCTCACCGCAAAGGCTAATGATTTGAGTAGGAGTCACAGGTACAGTGCTGGAGAGAGTTGTTTAAGTGGACCGTGCTTTTGGACAATTAATAGACACTGCAGTAAATAAAACCTAATAAAAACATCTGTCTTGTCCAGGACTGGACTCTACACAGACCAGTGCAACATAGCTAATCAGAGCTACAGTAGGCCTATATGCAAATAAGTCATTTGCCACACGAGCCTGCCATCATTCACTTTGAACTGGACTGTGTGTTTACAGGCTGTAGCTACAGCGTGACTTTAGATCATTAGAACACATTCGCCAAAAGCCACTAAATACACCTGAATGGATTTCTGCAAATACACTGCTCAAAAAAATAAAGGGAACACTTAAACAACACAATGTAACTCCAAGTCAATCACACTTATGTGAAATCAAACGGTCCACTTAGGAAGCAACACTGATTGACAATAAATGTCACATGCTGTTGTGCAAATGGAATAGACAACAGGTGGAAATTATAGGCAATTAGCAAGACACCCCCAATAAAGGAGTGGTTCTGCAGGGGGTGACCACAGACCACTTCTCAGTTCCTATGCTTCCTGGCTGATGTTTTGGTCACTTTTGAATGCTGGCGGTGCTTTCACTCTAGTGGTAGCATGAGACGGAGTCTACAACCCACACAAGTGGCTCAGGTAGTGCAGCTCATCCAGGATGGCACATCAATGCGAGCTGTGGCAAGAAGGTTTGCTGTGTGTGTCAGCGTAGTGTCCAGAGCATGGAGGCGCTACCAGGAGACAGGCCAGTACATCAGGAGACGTGGAGGAGGCCGTAGGAGGGCAACAACCCAGCAGCAGGACCGCTACCTCCGCCTTTGTGCAAGGAGGAGCACTGCCAGAGCCCTGCAAAATGACCTCCAGCAGGCCACAAATGTGCATGTGTCTGCTCAAACGGTGAGAAACAGACTCCATGAGGGTGGTATGAGGGCCCGACGTCCACAGGTGGGGGTTGTGCTTACAGCCCAACACCGTGCAGGACGTTTGGCATTTGTCAGAGAACACCAAGATTGGCAAATTCGCCACTGTCGCCCTGTGCTCTTCACAGATGAAAGCAGGTTCACACTGAGCACATGTGACAGACGTGACAGAGTCTGGAGACGCCGTGGAGAACGTTCTGCTGCCTGCAACATCCTCCAGCATGACCGGTTTGGCGGTGGGTCAGTCATGGTGTGGGGTGGCATTTCTTTGTGGGGTCGCACAGCCCTCCATGTGCTCGCCAGAGGTAGCCTGACTGCCATTAGGTACCGAGATGAGATCCTCAGACCCCTTGTGAGACCATATGCTGGTGCGGTTGGCCCTGGGTTCCTCCTAATGCAAGACAATGCTAGACCTCATGTGGCTGGAGTGTGTCAGCAGTTCCTGCAAGAGGAAGGCATTGATGCTATGGACTGGCCCGCCCGTTCCCCAGACCTGAATCCAATTGAGCACATCTGGGACATCATGTCTCTCTCCATCCACCAACGCCACGTTGCACCACAGACTGTCCAGGAGTTGGCGGATGCTTTAGTCCAGGTCTGGGAGGAGATCCCTCGGGAGACCATCCGCCACCTCATCAGGAGCATGCCCAGGCGTTGTAGGGAGGTCATACAGGCACGTGGAGGCCACACACACTACTGAGCCTCATTTTGACTTATTTTAAGGACATTACATCAAAGTTGGATCAGCCTGTAGTGTGGTTTTCCACTTTAATTTTGAGTGTGACTCCAAATCCAGACCTCCATGGGT
>NC_052334.1:35247169-35274669 GCF_016432855.1 Salvelinus namaycush
AGTACTCGTTTTATGACTTTGTTTGTTTTACCCTATCGCAACCCTTATCCCTTACCCTAACCATTCGGAACTAATGCCTAAACTTAACCATCAAGTTTTTTTCTTGAACTTAAACCTTAACCCTCAACTTAACAGTCGAGTTGTTTTTGTTGTAACCGTAACCCTATCCTAAACTTAACTGTCAAAATTTGACATTTGGAGAAACTCGAAATTTGACGTTTGGCGAAACGTGGACAAACGTCAGAATCTGAAGTCAAATTGATAAAACCATGAGACCTTGTTGTGTTGATAGAGAGAGAAAGAAAGAGGGGTGTGTGTAATGAGAGGAGATGTATGCTGGACACGTCTGGAAGCAAAAGAGCGAGTCAACCACAGGCTTATCAGTAATGCATGACTGCCTCCATCATTCCCACACACACACACACGTGCGCACACGCACACAAGCACACACACCACAGCAGGTTGGTGGCACCTTAATTGCGGAGGACAGGCTCGTGGTAATGGCTGGAGCGGAATAGGTGAAATGGTATCAAATACATCAAACTTAAGGTTTCCATGTGTTTGATGCCATTCCATTAGCTCCTTTCCAGACATTATTATGAGCCGTCCTCCCCTCAGCAGCCTCCACTGATACACACACACACACACACACACATGCACGTGCACGCGCACGCGCACGCACACGCACACTCACGCACACGCACACGCACACACACACACACAAGCATGTGCAGTGTGCACGCATACACACACAAACCCACACACACACACAAACATGCAAATTCACACAGGCAAGCACACACACACACAAACACAGGAATGTAGGAGAAAACCATGTGTGTCTCAGATTAGGCTTAGGAAGCCTAGAGGGTGACAGGAAGCCTAGAGGGTGACAGGAAGCCTAGCGGTTAGAGCGTTGGGCCAGTAACGAAAGGTTGCTAGTTCGAATCCCCGAGCCGACAAGGTGAAGAATCTGTGATCTTCCCTTGATCTTCCCTTGAGCAAGGCACTAATTGCTCCAGGGTCGTCGTCAACACAACCCCACTCTCAGGGGAACTCATTTCCACGTACAGAATACCCACTTGTACATGCAATGAAATAGGACACATATGAGCACCCCCTATTTGACCTTTGGAAGATGTGTCCTGAGGGAAGACGGTCTGACATGCAGTAGAAAATGAACAGTCACGGAAGTCATTGTGTTCCCAATTAAACGTAAACCGTTGTTCTTATTACATGAAAGACACACACTCACACACACAGTTCAACGTTCAAGCACCTCGAAAGTGGGACTATTGCTCAAGCTGAGAATAAAGAAATGCGCCTTTCTTGCTTCATCTGTTTATCGTTACATGTTTCCTCTCCTCTGTTTCGGATTTATCTCCCACTCACATAATGGATGCATCATCTACACATCTCCTCTTACTTTCATTGTTCTCCATGCTGTCAATACTCTGAGTAGTGAGAGGAGAGGAAAAGAGAAGAGAAGAGGGGAGAGGAAAAGAGAAGAGGGGAGAGGAGGAGAGGGCATGGGAGGGGAGGAGAGGAGAGTCAGAAAGGGCAAAGGGGGTGAGAGAGTAGAGGAAGTCAGACATCAGAAAGGACCATAAATTGCAGCGATGGAAAATCGGACAGTTTGGACACACACACACACATACTTCCTCATCCAGACATACAGGTCGTGACACCTGCACCGTTTAACACACAGCTGTCATATATCTATACATAGACAGGAGAGAGAGTGTGTGGAATGTCCTCTAGGTGTGTGTGTGTGTGTGTTCAAGTAGTGGCCTTGTTACCTGTCAGACACAGGAGCGACAGACAGAAACACAAAAACACACACACAATCGCACACACACACCTCCACACCTCCACACAATTTACGACCTCCATCTCTTTTCACCTGCTTTACAGCTTGAACACAGCCAACACTGTCTGCTACACAGGATCATGACACTCATAAATCACACACGTCTCTGTCTCTCCCTTCCCTTCCCTTCCGTCTCTCCCATATGAGCCAAAGGGGAAACCTACAGAGTGATGAAAACCGGGAATCAATAACATTCCTGGGAGGGAGCAAAATGAATTTCCTAAATAGAGTTATGGAGTGTCGTACCTCATAGGTATGTGTGTGAGTGTATGTGTGTTTGTGTGCGTGTATATTGCATTCAAGTATATCTTTCCCCCAGCTAGCTCACCTCGCCATTAAAGTAAACATTTACAGTGTCTGACGCAGCCTGATAGCTATGGAGAGTGTGTATACAATACAATGTAATGTTTATACAGGACGTAATGTATGTGGCACATAGTGCATATAGACCATAACCATGCATTCTATAATATACATTATGAGTATAAGCACTTAACAGTTTGACAGTGAGATTGCCAGAAGCAGTTTGCCCGTCAGTGTGTGAGGGAGGATAGTCTAGAGAACACACAGGGAGGGAAGAGTCTGCAATACATCCAGGAGGAAACAGTTACAGTGTCTGCCTCAGAGATACCAGAGATGAGTTAACATACAACACAGTTAAATAGACTACTACATATACATACTATTATATATTGTAGTACCTCTTTCTGTCGCTCTCTCGTTCTCTCTCTCTTTTTCTGTCTCTCTCTCTCTCTCTCTCTCTGTCTGTCTGTCTGTCTCTCTCTCTCTCTCTGTCTCTCTGTCTCTCTCTATTTCTGTCTCTCTTTCTGTCTCTCTACTACATACACATAGTACTATATATTGTAGTACCTCGTTCCGACTCTCCTGCCCAAAAAAGGGGACTTGTGTGAACTTAAGAGCTGGAGCCCTTTGGCATTGCTCTGTGCGGACTACAAGATATTTGCCAAGGTCCTCGCTAGCAGACTGAAGTCCCATCTGGACTCTGAGTGGACCATGAGTATCTGTTTAATGTGATGTTTGGGTTTAGGGAAAGGTTTTTGACCAGTGTGAAGATGTTGTATGCTGGAGCTTCATATATAGTCAAGGTGGGAGGGGGGCTCAGTAGGCCAGTCTGGGTGAGGCGGGGCAGTAGACAATGATGCCCTCTATCAGGGCAGTTATATACACTAGCCATTGAGTCTTTCTGGGGCATCCTACACAGGAGACTGCAGGGAGTGTGCTGGACAGGCATGGCGTGTTGACAGGCATAGCAGTGTCGGCGTATGCAGGTGACGTTTCTGTGATGGTCAGGGGTGGTCAGGATATGCAGGCACTACAGACAAGTCTGAAGGTGTACAAAGGAGCTTTCTCAGCTAAGATGAACTGGGGCAAGAGCAAAGCTCTGTTATGTGGGGCATGGAGGGATAGGGCCCCTCCTCTGCCTCCAGGGGGTTTGTAGTGGGGTTGTGAAGGGCTTAACATTTTGGGGGTGTACCTGGGCTTGGAGAGGTGGGTCAGGAAGAACTGGGAGGGGGTGTCAAGACTGGCCAGGTGGAGGTGGCTCATGTCCCAAGTGTCATATAGAGGGAGGGTGCTGATAATCAAAAACCTGGCAGCATCTTCCCTGTGGCATAAACTGGCCCTCCTCAACCCCCCCGCTGGTCTGCTCGCAGATCTGCAGCACAAGCTGGAGGATTTTTTCTGGTCGGGCCATCACTGACTTTACTATTATTTAATCGGATGATCTCTGCGTGCCATAGGGTGGAATTTGAGTTCTATAAAATTACAAAAAGTGGGCCATCTGTACAGCTGTGGAAGATGGTTATTGTGATTTGTTGTGTTGTATTGTGTGGTAGAGGGCAAGGAGAGTATGCAGTATAGGGGATATTTGTTTTTTAATGAGAATGTATCATTAACGAAAGACAAAAAGTCTCCCTCTCTGTCTCTCTCTCTTTCTATCCCACTCTCTGTCCATCAATGGCCCTGCCATCCAGGACCTCTATACCAGGTGGTGTCAGAGGAAAGCCCTAAAAAAAGACTACGGCCACCTAAGTCCTAAACTGTTTTCTCTGCTACCGCACGGCAAGCGTTACCGATGCACCAAGTCTGGAACCAACAGGACCCTGAACAGTCTCTACCCCCCAAGCTATAAGACTGCTAAATAGTTAGTTAAATAGTTAACCAATAGCTACCCAGAATATCTGCATTGACCCTTTTTACACTAATCTCTTTTGACTCATCACCAGGCCCGCACGGAATCAGTGCACGCAGAATTCCGATGAAAATCTGTAGAATTTCAAATTGGAACGCATAGGAATCTAAAGCGAAAAGTACACTGCCAGCTGATAGAAAAGTGAACTAAAATGGACTTGATGCTGAACTTGCATTTTCATTTCATTTTCATTTCATTTTCATGTATTTCAATCACCCAAAAGTGTAGCCAGAGATGTCCCACTCTCCCAACCGTAGCCCCTCCCCTGTGTGAGTGGTGCAGGAAGCTCAGTGAGTGAATGGCAGCTGTCTGAGGAGCGAAGTAACATTATTATTAAAAATGCCCAGATTTACAGTAGAGGAGCTGAGGAGTAAACACTTGGTGTCCAGAACAGCCAGGGACAGGGCCAGGGAGTTTCCAGCTGAACTGTGCGAGGATGGAGGAGTACTTTTCTGCAAAGACTGTCAGAATTCAATCTGCTACATACAGCGTCAAACTGCAGTGGAGCACCTGAGGTCACTCCGACACAACAATAGGAGGGCTAGTGGACCAGGTAAGCATTCTGATGCTTTAGCTAGCTACAGATATATTAACTAGCTAGTAGTTTTGCTCAAGCTAGCTAATATCTGTTCTTGATAATTAAATGTTTGTCTGTATCTAGATAGGGGTGGGAAGTTTACTAGCTAACGTTAGCCTGGCAAGCTTCCCAACTTGTCACTCCAGCTCCATCATGCCATTTAGGCTAGCTAGTAGCTAGTAGCTAACAAGTTACCAAAAGTGGCGTGGTGGAGCTATCAAAACAAGTGACATGTTGGGAATGAATTATAAAAGCAGCAGATATTATTTTTTGCTAACTACTCTCATTGTTTTAAAATATCTGTGTGTGTGTGTGTGTGTGTGTGTGTGTGTGTGTGTGTGTGTGTGTGTGTGTGTGTGTGTGTGTGTGTGTGTGTGTGTGTGTGTGTGTGTGTGTGTATGAGACACACTGTCAGGTTTATGGGCTATGTGTGTGTGTGAGACATACTGTCAGGTTTATGGGCTGTGTGTGTGTGTATGAGACATACTGTCAGGTTTATGGGCTGTGTGTATATGAGACATACTGTCAGGTGTATGGGCTGTGTGTGTGTGTGAGACATACTGTCAGGTTTATGGGCTGTGTGTGTGAGTGAGTGAGTGAGTGAGTGAGTGAGTGAGTGAGTGAGTGAGTGAGTGAGTGAGTGAGTGAGTGAGTGAGTGAGTGAGTGAGTGAGTGAGTGAGTGAGTGAGTGAGTGAGTGAGTGAGTGAGTGAGTGAGTGAGTGAGTGAGTGAGTGAGCGAGCGAGCGAGCGAGCGTGTGTGTGTGTGTGTATTGCTTAAGGAGAGAGATTGCTTAGCTTCAAAGCTTGAGATCCACTGTAGGGCTGTTATTGAACTCAACCTGATTTGCTAGATTTAACATTGTTCTTTATTTTCTACAAGAACACAGACCCTGGCCTCCTGTCTGGCAAAGACCCCCTCCACAGCTGACAGAAAGGAGTTCATCTGAACTTCACAAGAACATTAATCGAAGCAGATATACCTCTTTAGAAAAGGCCCAAGTTCTCCACCTTTCTGAAGAAACAAGCAGGAAGGGTCTATCACAGCGCCATCCCATCTGCGCACAGTACCTTCCACTACAATACTTCATCATAGGGATGGTGCCAGGTCCTCCAGACGTGACACTTGGCATTCAGGCCAAATAGTTCAATCTTGGTTTCCTCATTACAGATAATCTTGTTTCTCATGGTCTGATTCCTTTAGGTGCCTTTTGGCAAACTCCAAGCGGGTTGTCATGTGCCTTTTACTGAGGAGTGGCTTCCGTCTGGCCACTCTACCATAAAGCCCTGAATGGGGGAGTGCTGCAGAGATGGTTGTCCTTCTGGAAGGTTCTCCCATCGCCACAGAGGAACTCTGGAGCTCTGTCAGAGTGACCGTCGGGTTCTTGGTCACCATCCTGACCAAAGCCCTTCTCCCCCGATTGCTCAGTTTGGCCGGGCAGCCAGCTCTAGGAAGAGTCTTGGTGGTTACAAACTTCTTCCATTTAAGAATGATGGAGGCCACTGAGTTCTTTGGGACCTTCAATACTGCAGACATTTTTTGGTACACGTCCCCAGATCTGTGTCTCGACACAATCCTGTCTCGGAGCTCTTAGCGCAATTCTTTCGACACCATGGTTTGGTTTTTGCTCTGACATGCACTGTCAACTGTGGGACCTTATATCGACAGGTGTGTGCCTTTCCAAATCATGTCCAATCAATTGAATTTACCACAAGTGGACTCCAATGGACACTCCAATGGACGATCAATGGACACAGGATGCCTCTGAGCTCAATTTCGTGTCTCATAGCAAAGGGTCTGAATACTTAGGGAAATAAGGTGTTTCTGTTTTTTATTTTTAAGAAATTTGCAAAAATTTCAAAAAATATGTTTTTGCTTTGTCATTATGGGGTATTGTGTGTAGATTGATGAGGAAAAACATTTATATAAGCCAATTTAGAATAAGGCTGTAACATAGTAAAATGTGGGAAAAGTCAAGGGTATCTGAATACTTAAAACCATGTTCCGAATGTTATTAAATGATGTTAGTACTCTAGAGCCAAAAAAAGCTTTCTGCAGAATTCTGCAGATTTTCAGAATTCAGCAGAAAATAGAAACAGTTTCAGCAGATTACATTTGGGTTTGCTCATCACATACGCTGCTGCTACTGTTTATTACTGTTACTGTTTACTATCCTGTTGCCTAGTCAGTTCATCCATACCTATATGTACATATCTACCTCAATTACCTCGTACCCCTTCCCTGTGTGTGTAGCATTTCACTGTTAGTCGACACCTGTTGTTTACGAAGCATGTGACAAATACAATTTTATTTGATTTTAATGGTGTCAGGATGGAGATATCAGAGAGCAGGACTTAAAGGCCCACCTCAGAGGAAGTTGCCTCACCTTTTTTGAGTAATTCCTGTCCTAGAGCGGAAATACTTGTTTAGGTTCCACCTCGAAGAGTGACACATGCTGCTAATTCTGGATTTGGGGGTATTCAGGAATTGGGTGTATTCAGGAATTGGGGGTATTCAGGAATTGGGGGTATTCAGGAATTGGGGGTATTCAGGAATTGGGGGTGGGAACGTTGTGGTGATTTCCACATGTAGCAGAGAAATAACAACACATAGGGCACTGACTGACAGCTGTCAGTGTAACTAGCTAGCATGCTAACCTTAGCCAGCTAATGGAAGTTATGTGAGCAGCATTTCAGTTAAGACAGGCATACTTTAAGTCAGGTGCAAATCATTTTTTCAGAAAAAGACTACCAGCCTACTTGTTAAGAGATGAGTCTCGGCTAAACCGTGCCTAAATGAGCTGTTGACATGTTGAGGGTTGACGTTTGTCTGACTCTTGCCGTTTGATAAGCCGCGTAGGATTCCAGACGGCATTAATATTTGGACATACACATGGACATGATCAAATAGCTATATTATTTTTTCTCTATGTTATCATTTAAGCTAGCTAGCTATATATACATGGATTATCTAAATTGTGGCCACAAATCCAGATCAAATCCAAATCCAGCGTGGTTCTCAGATGCAATCGTATCACGCAATTGTATTATTTATAAAATGATCCTATTTAATTTTAATGCAGACTAGCTCAAACATAAGGGAAACTTGACAAATTATCCAATGAATAATTTTTATTTGATCCATGGCAAAGCAGTTAACACTGCCACAAAGTCATAAACCCCGTCTATATCAAAATGTTGTCTAATTCTTATTATCTATCCTAGTCACTTTATCCATACCTATATGCACCTATATCTGTTATTAAGAAATATTGATTATAATCATATATTTTTAAACCTTTTTCTCCCCAATTTCGTGATATCCAATTGCAATCTTGTCTCATCGCTGCATCTCCCCAACAGGCTCGGGAGAGGCGAAGGTCGAGTCATGCTTCACACCCGCCCGCTTAGCCCGGAAGCCAGCTGCACCAATTTGTTGGAGGAAACATCGTTCAACTGACAACCGAAGTTAGCCTGCAGGCACCCGGCCCGCCACAAGGAGCCGCTAGAGCGCGATAAGCCAGGTGAAGCCCCGTCGTCCAAACCCTCCCCTAATGACCCTGGGCCAATTGTGCGCCGTCCTATGGGACTCCCGGTCACGGCCGGTTGTTACTCAGGATCGAACCTCAGGCTGTAGTGACGCCGCAACACTGCGATGCGGTGCCTGAGACCAATGCGCCACTCTCAGCTTAAACCTAACCTTAACCACACTGCTAACCTTAGTCTAACCCTAACCTTAAATTAAGACCAAAAAGCAAATATTTGTTTTCATGAATTTGTACGATATAGGCAATTTTGTCTGTTTTATCTGGTGGAAACCCAAGTGTAAGCTACAGAGAAATGCTATTTGGCTCTGAGACAACTCGGAAATAGGAATAACTTTGCAGCAAAAAGGGAATATATCATTGCGGATAAAGTTCAGAATGTCAATTTCATGTGTACAACATCTAAAGACCTGCATCAGTATACTGAGAGCTTTGCCGTTTCTAAAAGGACATTTGGGGTGTTTGAGATTTTGTTCATGTTTTTTCAGGGGCCCCATACTACACAACGAGGATGAGGAAGTGATTTGCTGAATGGGGTAAGTTTCTCTAGAACACGTGAAATCACAAAAAAGCTGCCTGGACCCTTCCGTAACATGCCATTAACATGAAAAATAGATATTTGGTTGTAAAAAAGAAAGCGTCTCCTTTAAATCTGTCCTGAGCTGTCTGGATGAACGACACGATTCTGCAGCAGAGCGGGACAGGAAGTTTGGGCTGAGGTTAAGATTAGAGAGGGGATGTAACACAAAGTATCTCCTAGTGAAATATAACCCTGAATCTGCCCTCACATTTCATCTACTTGATTTGGAGCTACATTTATGGATTTGGAGGGTCATCTTATGTCTGCTCTGAAAATACCTTAGTAAACTGCATCAACACAGACAGAAGAGTACATTGCTGTGGTAGTACTAGTATCTGGAGTAGGTGTATACATACAGTTGAAGTCAGAAGTTAACATACACTTAGGTTGGAGTCATTAAAACTTGTTTTTCAACCACTCCACAAATGTCTTGTTAACAAACTATAGTTTTGGCAAGTCGGTTAGGACATCTACTTTGTGCATGACACAAGTCATTTTTCCAACAAATGTTTACAGACAGATTATTTCACTTATAATTCACTGTATCACAATTCAGGTGGGTCAGCAGTTTACATAAACTAAGTTGACTGTGCCTTTAAACAGCTTGGAAAAATCCAGAAAATGATGTCATGTAGAAGCTTCTGATAGGCTAATTGTCATCATTTGAGTCACTTGGAGGTGTACCTGTGGATGTATTTCAAGGCCTACCTTCAAACTCAGTGCCTCTTTGCTTGACATCATGGGAAAATCAAAAGATATCAGCCAAGACCTCTGAAAGAAAATGGTACACCTCCACAAGTCTGGTTCATCCTTGGGAGCAAATTCTAAACACCTGAAGATACAATGTTCATCTGTACAAACAATAGTATGCAAGTTAAAACACCATGGGACCCCGCAGCCGCCATAAAAAAAGCCAGACTACGGTTTTCAACTGCACATGGGGACAAAGATCGTACTTTTTGGAGAAATGTCCTCTGGTCTGATGAAACTAAAATAGAACTGTTTGGCCATAATGACCATCGTTATGTTTGGAGGAAAAAGGGGGATGCTTGCAAGCCGAAGAACACCATCCCAACCGTGAAGCACGGGGGTGGCAGCATCATGTTGTGGGGGTGCTTTGCTGCAGGAGGGACTGGTGCACTTCACAAAATATATGGCATCATGAGGGAGGGAAATGATGTGGATATATTGAAACAACATCTCAAGACATCAGTCAGGAAGTTAAAGCTTGGTTGCAAATGGGTCTTTCAAATGGACAATGATCCCAAGCATTCTTCCAAAGTTGTGGCAAAATGGCTTAAGGACAACAAAGTCAAGGTATTGGAGTGGCCATCACAAAGCCCTGACCTCAATCCTATAGAAAATGTGTGGGCAGAACTGAAAAAGCGTGTGCGAGCAAGGAGGCCTACAAACCTGACTCAGTTACACCAGCTCTGTCAGGAGGAATGGGCCAAAATTCACCCAACTTATTGTAGGAAGCTTGTGGAAGGCTACCCAAAACGTTTGACCCAAGTTAAACAATGTTAAGGCAATGCTACCAAATACAAATTGAGTGTATGTAAACTTCTGACCCACTGGGAATGTGATGAAAGAAATAAAAGCTGAAAGAAATCATTCTCTCTAGTATTATTCTGACATTTCACATTCTTAAAATAAAGTGGTGATCCTAACTGACCTAAGACAGGGAATTTTTACTAGGATTAAATGTCAGGAATTGTGAAAAACTGAGTTTAAATGTATTTGGCTAAGGTGTATGTAAACTTCCGACTTCAACTGTAAGTATTGACCATTTCGGTTACTACCAATGTCCCGTCCACCGCTATTTTACTTCCTTCGACTAACTTTGAAGGGAAGATATCAATGTCGCACAGATGTGATATTATTATTAAGTCTTCCAGAGGAAGATGTCGACCTTATGTATGTCTACTAAATATAGAGCTGGTTGCAAGGCCTCACAAACACAGACACACACACACTTGTCGTTCCTCAAAGGGCTGAGGCACCCTGCAGCGTGTCTGTTCGTCCAGCTGTCTGTCTGTGCGTTTATACTGTATAAAGGTGTACCGCTTTTCTCTTACCTGGCGAAGAAGGACGCGGCGGCAGAGGTGGTGGTTGGTGCTGCCGTGGTAACCAGCAGAGTGGGAGGGGCCTGCGAGGACGAGGGGCGATCAGCGTTGTAGCGGTTCAGAACTGCCTCCGTCACACCCTCTCGACACCCATCAGATATCATCTGGGAGATCTACACACACACACCGCACAACACACACGTACGCACACACAGTTAGCCGTTATACAACAATAATAACACAAAAGAGAGAGGGAGGGACATGGACATGGGAGAGAGATGGTCACACATGTCGTGTGACTGGAACTGCAACAGACGGACGTGTGAACAGAAGTCAGGAGGAAGTACACTTCTCAGTTGGGTTTTAGGAGAGAAAATAACATGTTTTCCTCCCACTGGTGGCACAGTGCCAGTCAGACCAGAGGGAGACCTGCCTGCCACCCTTCACCATCTGTCAACTCCATACCACAGAGCAGTAAGCACTGGCACACAACTCTGCCTGTCTCTCTCTCTCTCTCTCTCTCTCTCTCTCTCTCTCTCTTTCTCTCTCTCTCTCTCTCTCTTTCTCTCTCTCTCTCTCTCTCTAGCTCTATCCTCCCCTCTCTCTCTCTCTCTCCCTCTAGCTCTATCCTCCTCTCTCGCTCTCTCTCTCTCTCTCTCTCTCTCTCTCTCTCTCTCTCTCTCTCTCTCTCTCTCTCTCTCTCTCTCTCTCTCTCTCTCTCTAGCTCTATCCTCTCCCTCTCTCTACATCTCCTCCCTCCTTCTCCCTCTGAGCCAGATGTGATAGAGATCTGATTATTCCTCTTGATTGTGTTGATCAAATCGACCTTAACAATGTCCTTCACTTCAGACGCACGCATACACATGCACACACACACATGCACATGGACACACGCACATGCACGGACACGCGCACACACACACCTTAACTGTGCCCTTCCATGCCCTTCTGCCGACCCAGATGGCCCAGTGAACGGCAAGATTAAAAGTCCTGGATGTATTCTGATCTCTCTCAGACAGGAGTTTATTAACTGATCACCAGATAAGACTGGGAAACACAAGAATCTGTTCTCTCTCTCTCTTTCTCTCTCTCTCTCTCTCTCTCTCTCTCTCTCTCTCTTCGCTCTTTTCCATCCTGCCTATTTCTCTTGAAGGGTAGAGTGTGATCCCTTTTATATAGAAGTCACTGTGTCACCCGAAAAACTGTGTGTAACTCAGATGGCAGCTACACATTTCTATGTTGGCAGACTGAATATCAGCTGCACTGTGGACCCCTGTCTACTTGGCTAGCTGTGGCTTTCCCTAGCTAGCTCCAACACCTCAAGCTACTCACCAAGGACAGACCTCAATTACCTCACACACACACATACACGCACTCACACACACACAGCAGGCAACTCAACGGCCACCCTGGGTGTCCTTGGCTCCCCCTCCATGCATTTTTATGTAATGTTTATGCTTGTCGCAGTGTGTGTGTGTGTGTGTGTGTGTGTGTGTGTGTGTGTGTGTGTGTGTGTGTGTGTGTGTGTGTGTGTGTGTGTGTGTGTGTGTGTGTGTGTGTGTGTGTGTGTGTGTGTGTGTGTGTGTGTGTGTTTATAGTGAGCGGTAAATCAGTGTATTCCTCCCCTTATAAAACAGAGGCACAGTGTGTATTTACTGCTTGAGGCTCCAGGAGGACTAGTCTCAAATCAACCCCTATCCCCATATCCCTGCCTCTGGACACCTGTTGTAAATCTGATTGATGGAACTAAGAAATTAAGGACTTCATTCCAAGTTATACATACATTTTCAGAAATGTTGGTAAAATATGAGAACAGTAATATTTTACACACACATGAAGGTACCCATAAGCAGTCATTAACAACATAACGTCTTCAAATATTACCTTCACTTTGCCTTTTGATTGTCTGTGTCTTTAAGATTGTCTGTGTTCATAAATGTGTGTGTGTGAGAGAGAGAGAGAGACAGACAGAGACAGAGACACACACACAGAGAGACACACAGAGAGACACACAGAGAGACACAGAGAGACAGTGAATGGGCAGGGAGGAGAAAAAGCGTAAGGGGGATGAGAAACAGAACAGGGCCAAAGTAAACAATAATGAAAAACAGACAGAGACACAGAACGCAGAGGACTGATTGAGATGAAAGGGAGATACGGACAACAGATAGGTGGGGCTTGAGAGAGACAGAAAGGGGAGAGAGAGAGAGAGAGACAGAGAGAGAGAGAGGAGCGAGAGAGAGAGAGACAGAAAGGGGAGAGAGAGAGAGGAGCGAGAGAGAGAGAGAGAGAGAGAGAGGAGCGAGAGAGAGAGAGAGAGAGGAGCGAGAGAGAGCGGGGAGTTCATAAGAGATTTTAGCATGGTTTGATTGTAAACATTGTGTTGTGTTGTGTTGAGTTGTGTTGTGCCATGTGTTGAGTTGTGTCATGTTTACAGGGTGTGTCCTTCTAACTAACTCAAGCCTAACACGCCCTGCCCACTTCTCACCACTCTGACAGTCAGCACCACCTAACAGGCTCTGGGAGCTAACACAAGTCTTCAGCTCTCAGACAGGCTTACTCATCACACTCTGTTTCATGTGCCCCATACATAGTCACCCACATCTGGAGAATAAAACTGAATTGAAAAGGATGTCCATTGTGTTGTGACTGTGTGTTTGTGGCATCCTGTGTACATCCTAACCACTGTCATGGAATGCAATACATCTGAGAGGTTCAAATGAAACCATATGACTGTAATACTCCTCCTCAGCCTGTTTCCATATGCTGCTTCCTGAAAGAAGGTATTAATCCTACACAACACTACCAACCATGCTAGATGTATTCTACACTATAGGCTGCAGTTTGGAAAAGAAACTCCATGACATTTTGGATTCTCCGCAATGTGTGATCAAACCTAAGCCCTGACAAAGGTCTATTGATAGAAACATTGGTCGGCCACCCATGTTCTATATCAACAGTGAGAGGCATAGAACATATTCATAACACGAATGGATATAGTGATTCATATAGTGTTTTTGACTTTAGGTCTTAAGGTGCTTTACATTGTATGGGGGGGAAGGCATCTGATTCACCACTAATATGTTGTCCCACTTGGATGGATGAAGCTCGGCCGCCATTTTGTGCCAGAAGGCTCACTTCATATCGCTGTATCAGCACTCTTTAAATGTCATCCCCTGATATTGGGAACAATTTCTTTACAGATCTCTCTCCCCTTCTCCTTTCTTCCTCTCCCTAGCTCCCTCTCCGTCTAGACACACAAACACGCACGCAAGCACATGCGCGCGTTCCTGTGCGTGTGGCTACTCGATCGAGTGCCAGCACTTGACCGCTAGCAGGACCCTTCCTGATTAGACAGCAGCAGTTATACACTGCTAAAGCATGTTCTTAGTATCATGGGGCTATGCTACAGTCTAAGCTATATGCTACTACGGTATAATGTGAAGACAATGGGTGAATGATGTCTCTTTGACTGGCCGTTGTGCCCTCTCAGCACTCTCAAGGAAAATGAGAAAATAACAGCAATGGGAAGAAAGAAAATTGACTCCTATATCTTCTCCTGCCTCTATTCCACGCCTGCACGGACACCTACGCATGTACACACACACACGCACACACACACACACACACACACACACACACACACACACACACACACACACACACACACACACACACACACACACACACACACACACACACACACACACACACACACACACACACACACACATATTTCCAGTAGCACTCTGGGCAGTGTGCCAGGCAGGCTTCAGAGAGGTGACCTTGAGACAGGGCTGAGGGGGGATGGAGGAGAGAAAAGGAGGGATGGATGGAGAGTTGCTCAAATGAGTGAGGGAAAGGAGGGAGGGAATGAAGGATGCAAAAGGGGTGTAAGGGGTGAATGCGACAGGGGGAGGAAAAAGGGTTACGTGTGTACGCAGTGGTGGAAAAAGTACTCAAACATCATACTTGAGTCAAAGTAAAGATACCTTAATAGAAAATGACTCAAGTAAAAGTGAAAAGTCACCCAGTAAAATACTACTTTATTAAAAGTATAAAAGTATTTGGTTTAAAAATGTAATCGCTAATGTATACTTACGTATTAAAATAAAAAGTACAAATAATTTCAAATTCCTATTATTCAAACCAGATGGCACAATTTTTTAAATAATTTTTTATTATTTACGGATAGCCAGGGGCACACTCCAACAAATTTTACAAACTAAGCATTTGTGTTTAGTAAGTTCGCCAGTATCATGACACAAGGCGAGACCCAGATGCAGACACAGGAGGCAGATGGTTGGAGTTGAAGATGTTTAATAATCCAAAAAGGAGTAAGAAAGAGAATGGTCGTGGACAGGCAAAAGGTAAAAACCAGTTCAGAGTCCAGGAGGTACAGAATGGCAAACAGGCTCGAGGTCAAGGCAGGCAGAATGGTCAGGCAGGCGGGTGATGAGTCGAGAAACAGGCAAGGGTCAAAACCGGGAGGACTAGAAAAAGGAGAACAGCAAAGGCAGGTGAACAAGAAAACGGCTGGCTTGACTTACAAGTCAATATACAAGACGAACTGGCCCAGAGAGACAGGAAACACAGGGATAAATACACTGGGGAAAACAAGCGACACCTAGAGGGGGTGGAGACGATAACGAGGACTGTTGAAACAGATCAGGGAGTGACAACCAGATCAGAGGCAGTAAGGATGACCAGGGTTGTTCTCTTGATAAGTGGGTGAATTTGACCATTTTCCTGTCCTGATAAGCATTCAAAATGTAATGTAAGTACTTTTAGGTGACAGGGAAAATGTATGGAGTAAAAAGTACATTATTTTCTTTTGGAATGTAGTGAAGTAAAATTGTCAAAAATATAAATAGTAAAGTAAAGTACAGATAGCCCACCAACAAATACTTAAGTTGCACTTTAAAGAATGTTTAAGTACTTTACACCACCGGGAGTACAACAGGAGAGAGAGAGGGAGAAACGAGACAAGAGAGAGGGGGAACAAGGGGAGATGAGAGCGAAAGAGAGGGGGAACAGGGGAGATGAGAGCGAAAGAGATATATAAGGAGATGAGGGATGGAGAGAAATGGAAGTGTGGGACTGAGATGGGGGGGTTGAGAGGAAGGAGATGAGGGGGAACAGGGGTGCGACAGGAGAGTTCCCTAGAGTCCTCATTACCAGGATATAAAATATATTACACAGATTCAGAACATAAAACACGAACACTACACTACATATCTCTCTCCCTCTCCCATGCCCTCTCTCCTTCCTCCTGCTTCTACAGTTAAAGTCGGAAGTTCACATACACTTAGGTTGGAGTCATTAAAACAACATTTTCAACCCCTCCACACATTTCTTGTTAACAAACTATAGTTTTGGAAAGTCGGTTAGGATATCTACTTTGTGTGTGACACAAGTAATTTTTCCAACAATTGTTTACAGACAGATTATTTAACTTATAATTCACTGTATTACAATTCCAGTGGGTCAGAAGTACATACACTAAGTTTACTGTGCCTTTAATCAGCTTGGAAAATTCCAGAAAATTATGTCATTTAGAAGCTTCTGATTGGCCAATTGACATCCTTTGAGTCAATTGGAGGTGTACCTGTGGATGTATTTCAAGGCCTACCTTCAAACTCTGTGCCTCTTTTCTTGACATCATGGGAAAATCAAAAGAAATCAGCCAAGACCTCAGAAAGAAAATTGTAGACCTCCACAAGTCTGGGTCATCATTGGGAGCAATTTCCAAAGGAACCACATTCATCTGTACAAACAATAGTACGCAAGTATAAACACCATGGGACCACGCAGCCGTCATACCGCTCAGGAAGGAGACGCGTTCTGTCTCCTAGAGATGAACGTACTTTGGTGCGAAAAGTGCAAATCAATCCCAGAACAACAGCAAAGGACCTTGTGAAGATGCTGGAGGAAACAGGTACAAAAGTATCTATATCCACAGTAAAACGAGTCCTATATCGTCATAACCTGAAAGGCCGCTCAACAAGGAAGAAGCCACTGCTCCAAAACCGCCATAAAAAAAGCCAGACTACGGTTTGCAACTGCACATGGGGACAAAGATCGTACTTTTTGGAGAAATGTCCTCTGGTCTGATGAAACAAAAATAGAACTGTTTGGCCATGACCCCTGTGTGACGATGACCCCAAGCATACTTCCAAAGTTGTGGCAAAATGGCTTAAGGACAACAGAGTCAAGGTATTGGAGTGGCCATCACAAAGCCCTGACCTCAATCCCATAGAAAATGTGTGGGCAGAACTGAAAAAGCGTGTGCGAGCAAGGAGGCCTACAAACCTGACTCAGTTACACCAGCTCGGTCAGGAGGAATGGGCCAAAATACACCCATCTTATTGTGGGAAGCTTGTGGAAGGTTACCGAAATGTTTGACCCAAGTTAAACAATTTAAAGGCAATACTACCAAATACTAATTGAGTCCATGTAAACCTCTGACCCACTGGGAATGTGATGAAAGACATAAAAGCTGAAATAAATCATTCTCTCTACTATTATTCTGACATTTCACATTCTTAAAATAAAGTGGTGATCTTAACTGACCTAAAACAGGGGATTTTTACTTGGATTAAATGTCAGGAATTGTGAAAAACTGAGTTTAAATGTATTTGGCTAAGGTGTATGTAAACTTCCGACTTCAACTGTATCTCTCTTCCTAATCCGCCCCACCGCCCCCTCTCTTTCAATTACAATTTTTGTTAAGAGCCTCAAGGCTGTCCTTTCCCAGAAGCCTTTGTTCTAAGAGGTGTCCTCACCTTCCTTCCAGTTACCACTCTAACCACTCTGGGGACAGCCTCCACTCACACACACACACGCACACACATACAAACACGCATGCACCCACACACACACACACGAGCACACAGACACACAGACACACAGACACACTTTGTCTGACCCCCATGGCCAATACACATCATCAGGGCCAATTATAGAATCTAATGCACCGTACATGACTCAACACTCGGCACAGACTGCCACTGGATTTCAGAGGACAAGTGAGGACAGTGGACAGACATAACCTCAGTTCAACCTCACAGTTCCTCCTCTCTCTTTGGTCAACAAATAGAGGGAGACATTTTGAAAAATAAGGTCAATGTTCCTGTTGAAATGGGCCTGCAAAAGCCTGACACAGAACATCAAAATTCCACTTTTTTTTTTGTGCTAGCACTATTTCCAGATACAAACCTTTTGGATGCTCTTCCGGCTTTATTTTCTTTTCATCTCTGTTTTCCATTTCTATCTGTCTCGTTCCACAAACAGAGTACATTTTGGTCAAAGGAAACTATGAATTTCACCAAATTTCTACATTATGTCCTAAAGAGCACGTTCAACTTCAACTTGACTATAGTAAGTGCCAATAACGTGCCATTAAAGTAATACGGTGTACCATAGCAGGGTTGAGGCTTTCATCTAAAATCAGCCATAAATGCTGTTGTGGCAGGGGGAATGGTAACCTTTTCCCCATTAAAGTAATACGGTGTACCATAGCAGGGTTGAGGCTTTCATCTAAAATCAGCCATAAATGCTGTTGTGACAGGGGGAATGGTAACCTTTTCCCCAGGCTCGAAATGCTGGCGCGTAGAGCCTGGTAACACTGTGCTACAAAGTGGGAGAGGGAGTGAGACTGCTCCAACTGTATTAGATGGGACTTTGAAAAATGGCGAAAATTGCCATTCAAAATACTATGTTTTATCACACTGACCATATTCATTTTGGAAAGCCTAATTGATTCTGAGTTTAACGTTAACGTTTATATGTGAAAACAATTTCTGAGACATGTACTTTCAGATATTTCCGAAACTCGCTTCCTTGTTTAGTACACTTGCGCTGTTCGCACTCTGAAGTCACAATGTAGGGAGGAGGTTCTAAGGGTTGTGCTAGACGGTGATGGACTGAGAGATCAGCCAATTAAAACCAGCGGTTGTTTCAACTGCTCTTGCCATAGACTTCCAGGGAAGTCCCGTTCTGAATCTCTGTAAAACCAGACGATTTGACATAGAGAGAGCCAGCTGGTGGATGAGATGAATGGAATGGAAGCTTGTTGTGTGCAACAGGGAGGGGCAATTGAATGATTGAATGCAAGCTTCTCAGTTGTTATTCAATTGTTTAAAAAATTCTAGTCTATCTATCTATGGGTAACAGAGTTTTTCACCAGAAAATGGCCAAAATGAGTAGAACCCGCTCACCTGATTTTACACTATGATTTGACTGTTCATAGTTTATTTTGAAATAATAATTTTAAGAGGAATCGTTTCACCATACTAAAACAAGAGTTCAGTTCACGTAACAGGGTTGACCTTAAAATGAGGGACAGACGTAAATGAATCACTAATCACATTAAATAAATAACCACCTTCAGATGTATAAAAATGTTCCACGTGGTCTATATTAAAGGGCACTTCATGGAATATAACAAGATTTTTTTTTAAATGCAATATTGGTGCACAATTCACATGTAAAATATCAAAGGGACGCAAAATGTACTCTATTCGTGGAACGCCCCCCATCTTCTTGCATTTCCGAAAGTCTATCATCCCACACGCACGTTCGCACACAATCCCAAGCATGCACAGACATAGCATACCTGGTAGGGGTAGAGTGTGACTCCTCCTCCGTTGGTGCGAGACATGTACTGGTGAGCCTGCAGGGCTGCTGTACTCAACACTGCTCCGCTAACAGAACTGTTCCCGTTACTACCCGGGCTGTTGGGCGGCTGGGCCGACGGGACACCGGTGGTCTTACTGGAGTGTGCCGGGGAGCCGTTCCTCCTCTCCACCCCGAGGCCTACTCCTAGGGAACTGGGCTTGGAACCTTGGCGGGGGTACCCTCCCTGGTGCACCGGGGATGGAACCGGCGATGAGGACGCCGGGGCTGGCGCTGAAGAGGCTGCATGGGTGGATGTTTGACCCACAGAAGTTGCACCTGGGCTGGGGTTGGACGCAGCATGGCTGAGGCTGGAGAAGGACGCAGTAGAGGACGTTGGAGGCATGGTAGGGTGGAGTGGGTTTGGACGGGGATGGGGGTAGGCTGCTGCGGCTGAAGGGAGGTAAGCCCAGTCCCTTGGGGCTGTGGGGCCCTGTGGAGGGCCACTGTGGCTGGGCAGGGTGGGGGGCGAGCTGGGGGACAGGTCCCACTGGTCCATGGTCAGCACCATGTGGACTGCTTCCTGTTTCAGCTGGGTCAGGTGGGTGGAACACACGTCACAGCGACTGTCACGCTCATTCCAGGCCCGCCCCGAGCTGTTGGGCACCTGAAGCTTGTCGTGGAGGAGCAGGGAGAAGGACGGATCCTACAGAGAGAAAAAGAAAGAGGTGGTTAGACAAATGATTTCAGTAATTTCAGTAATTCATATGGATTGCTATCACTACATCTAGACACTGCACAGGACTGCAGAGCTGAAAGACGCTGTGGTTGATTCTGATGGTAGTGTAAGTAAAGCAAACAATGCAGAAGCTTATATGCACATACACAGACACATACACAGACACACACACAGACACATATTTGAGCACTTTGAAGCTCTCTGTTCAGAGGAATGAAACAGCCAACTGAACAAACAGAAACATCTTTCTCCTGCCTGACTTTGTTTGCTTGTTTGGTTTAGCAGAAGAAGAAAGACAAAGGAAAAACTCATTAACCAAGTCGATCAGAGAGAGATAGAAACTAGAGACAGAGAGAAAGAAATGGAGAGAATGGGAAAAGGGAGAGATAGAGGGGGGAGAGACAGATAGAAAGAGAGGGAGGGAGGGAGGTTTTCAGTGGCTGGCAGGCCTCACCAGTAGACTCCTAACCAAACCTACAGCCTGCAGACACACACAGACCTGACCACAGCAATAAATTAACAAAATGAACAAACAAACAAACACACACACCATACATGCACGCACACACACATGCACCCACACGCACATACACCCACACATTCTATTCTATTCCATCAGCAATAAATGATATTCCTGATATAAATGAGCTGAGAACACTCCTTCTCTCTCCCTCCCTCTCTCTTCCTCTCTACTTCTCTCTCTCTCTCTCTCTCTCTCTCTCTCTCTCTGCCTGACTCTCCATCTCTCTTTCTCCCCCCCCCGCTCTCCCTCTCTCTTCCCCTCTCTCTCTCTCAGCCCCTATCCCTCCCCCCTCTCTCTCCTCCTCTCTCTCCCCGTCTCTCTTTCTCTCCACCTCTCTCTCTCCCTATTCATAACATCAAACAGAATGATGACTGAGGGTGAAAAGACATTCATCCTCACTCGGACACTCTCCTACATATATAAAGCCTGCAGCCTGAGGCCAGCTATATTCTCTAGCAAACCGTCCACTATGACTCCAATATGCCTATCACCAGGGAAGTGTGTGTGTGTGTGTGTGTGTGTGTGTGTGTGTGTGTGTGTGTGTGTGTGTGTGTGTGTGTGTGTGTGTGTGTGTGTGTGTGTGTGTGTGTGTGTGTGTGTGTGTGTGTGTGTGTGTGTGTGTGTGTGTGTGTGTGTAACGGCAGGATTTGTGGGTTCGATTCCTACTGGAGCCACACATATGAAAATATATGTAGGCATGACTAAGTCGCTTTGGACAAAAGCACACACACACACACACACACACACACACACACACACACGCACACACACACACAGTTTCCTCCTTAACACAGCTCAATGTAATGGGAGCTGGAATGAGCTGTGACCAATTACCCTCTGTGACACACACATAAACAACCCAGCTCCTCTGGTCCTGCTCAGCTAAGGGTTGCCAGTGAGGGACGGAGAGTAGAACAGATCTGGAGACCTCCTTCCATAGAGCTCCCTCACCTCTAAACCCTCCTTCAAACCCATCTGATGTGACCCAATAATAACGTTATTCTTTATACTATTATTACAGGATTGTTACGGCTATTATCTTGTACATGTATACTACAAGTAGTAATTACTATGACTACTATTATATAGGCACTATACTACTACTGTACTACTGTAATAGTCAGACCCACTGTAGGATGTATGGCAGCTGTAGTACGTTCCTCATTAAACAATAATCCAATGAAGACACACACACACACACATGTCTCAGCCAAAGAGTCTACTCTACCCTCTGACATTATAAACGTCTTCTTTATACCAAAACTAGCTCTTATGGAACATACATCTACTTAACAGGACAGCTTTTGAGTCAATGGGCAGTGTTTATGAAATGCTGTCTCAATAAATGAATGTGATTTATTGTCAACCAGAATGTCAGTCAGGTCATCACTAGTTACCACAGCCACAAAGTCAGAAGGCTGTTCGACCAATTAGATCAGGGAGCTTGATGACACGTACCGTATGCTGACCGGCTTGCAGGGTTAGACGAGACACGCATTTCTTTTATTTATTAATCCATCAATGATTTGGTTATTTGTTAGATACAGAAAAACCAACAGTAAAAATGCAACGTGTTAATTGGATGTTTTATTCAAACGTATCATGATGTTTGCCCTTTACTCATAGCTATAATAGGTTTTCTCCAATATCTGCATTGTTTTTTGAATCACATGTAGACAAACAAATTGACATCTTGATTTTACTTTTTTTTTTACAATCCACAAGTAATCCACAAGTAAAACGTATACAGTTTCACAGAAATGTTCACAAATTGTCATTTTTTGGCTGATTCTAACATGAATACTTCAACCCTGTTACTTTATTTGGCACCTAGACACTTATTATAATCATTTATTTATGTAACTTAATATAGCCTTGCAGTCTGCCTACAAAGGCATAGTCTTCATGTCACGAATCCCGCCGAAGATGGTGCCTCTTCCTGTTCGGGCGGCGCTCGGCGGTCGTCGTCACCGGCCTACTAGCTGCCATCGATTCCCTTCTTTTTGTTTCTGTTAGTTTGGGCTGATTGGGTGCACCTGTTTTGAGTTTAGTTTTGTGGGTAGGCTATTTAAGGGAGTAGGCCCGCCGGCTTTTGTGCGGGCTTGTTTTCTGTTATTTGGTGTTGGTATTTAGGTGGAAGCTATTTTCCGGACAGTTTAGTCCTGTGTGTTTGGACTGGGATTTTCATGCGCCCGTTGTGTTGGGCATGACCGTTTTTACTGTCGACAGGAATAAAAATCCACGTCCTGAACTAACCTGCTCTCTGCGCTTGACTCCTCCAACCAGTACTCCTAGAAGCTCTGACACTTCAAGCTATGGCAAAACATTTCATCATAATAATAATTATTGATTGGACTTAAATTGCACCTTTCTAGACACCCAAAGCTCTTTACAGTGTAAGGGGAAACTCACCACCCTCAACCCACTCTATACAGGGGAAACTCACCACCCTCAACCCACTCTATACAGGGGAAACTCACCACCCTCAACCCCACTCTATACAGGGGAAACTCACCACCCTAACCCCACTCTATACAGGGGAAACTCACCACCCTCAACCCACTCTATACAGGGGAAACTCACCACCCTCAACCCACTCTATACAGGGGAAACTCACCACCCTCAACCCACTCTATACAGGGGAAACTCACCACCCTCAACCCACTCTATACAGGGGAAACTCACCACCCTCAACCCACTCTATACAGGGGAAACTCACCAGCCTCACCATTCACTTACATACTCTTTATTTGTATTTATTGTATTGTCCCATCCACCCCCTCTACGGAGGACAAAAGTGACTTTGTTTTACATTTTACTTTTTTTCAGATTGTGTATTTTGTTACAAATGCATTATTCATGCACTTTCCTACACAGTATCACATGATAGAAAGACAGTTTGATATACACATGCAGTGACAACAGAACAAATATAAGCAACACCAGTTGGGCCACACGTTTCAATTCTTAAGAGTTATTAAGGAACATTCCACTGTCAGTTAGCGCTTCAACACTATTATAATGAAATGAATGTGGTAAAAGTGTTTGGTATAAGTGACAGTGATCAGTTCTTTAACTTCTTGTTCATTTCAGCAGCATATTTCTCTGTGGCTTTTGATTGTCTGTCTTTCCCTTGGTGGCATTCAGACGTCTTTTCCCCCACAACTTGAAAGGGAACAACATTGTTCTCCTGCCAAAGCCTGAGCGTCTGTTGAAGGTCAACAATATGATATATCACTATTAGAATGAAAGGCTTGTAGGGAAACTAACAATGTTTCTCTACCAAATAGAATTACTCTCCTGTGCTTGGAATGGAATCCCTTATCCTAGATAGCTAGCTCATTTTAGATAAGAGTAGCAAATGTTAGCTACTAGTTATCTAAAAAAGAAAAAACAACTTATAATTTTGTCCAAAACTTTTGTCCTTTCTCAATGTTATGAATTTTTGTGACATTGACAATTCTTGTTACCGAAGGTATTTGGTGGTCTGGTGGTCCCGTGTGGCTCAGTTGGTAGAGCATGGCGCTTGCAACGCCAGGGTTGTGGGTTCATTTCCCACGGGGGGACCAGGGTTCAATTCCCACGGGGGGACCAGGATGAATATGTATGAACTTTCCAATTTGTAAGTCGCTCTGGATAAGAGCGTCTGCTAAATGACTTAAAATGTAAATGTATTTAGATAGTTGGTCCTCAAACTTGAACTCGAGATATACTATTTTGAAAATGAGGCGCTTCCCGCAAACCGGAAAATGCTCATCACATTCCCTCATCTGATTGGTCGAGTGGGCGGGCCTTCTGACTTTGCGGCTGTGGTAACTCGTGACGACCCATCAGTCAGGGCTCTTTTGTTCAACTTCTGTTCACAACATCACTAAAACCAACCATGATAACTGACAGAGCAGGTATTGTGCTCTGGTGTGTGTGTCTATGTTTGTGTGTGTGGAGGGGGACATGGTTCCCTTCGTTCCTTGTCCACACCGATCCACTCCCCTTCTCCCCTATTCCCTTGCTCCTTCCATCCCTCCCGCTCTCCCTCGCTCCCTCTCTCCTCAGTATAATGAGCTGTAGTCTAGCTGGGTTTTCATCCTGTAATTGGAAGCATTCAGACGCTACAAATCTCTTACCTCCCTAGCTCCACTCTCGGTATCAAAGCAAACAAACAAACACACACGCACACGCACGCGCACACGCACACACACACACACACACACGCACACGCACACGCACACACACACACACACACACACACACACACACACACACACACACACACACACACACACAGCTCTCAATATATATATCAAAGTAAATAAACAACATTAAGCCCCTCTGCGTCTCCCTTGTACTCTCCCCCATCTTTCAATCCCACCTTTATTAGCATAGAAATAGTGTGTGTGTGTGTGTGTGTGTGTGTGTGTGTGTGTGTGTGTGTGTGTGTGTGTGTGTGTGTGTGTGTGTGTGTGTGTGTGTGTGTGTGTGTGTGTTTGTTTGCTTTTGTGTGTGTGTGTGTGTGTTATTAAAACCCAATTACCATACCCTTACAGAGGATGTCCCAGTGCACACCAAACACACAGACACACACACATAGGTCCCATTACACCAAACCCTGGAGCTAGGGGTGAAGGGTCAGAAGTTACAAAGGAGCTACTGACAAGTCTCCAGAACTTTCTATACCGCATATTCTCCGGCGGGGGAACTGAGACGTATGATTCACAAACGTGTACAGGTACAATCATTTGATGTTTCTGCATACTGAATGCGACAAAACTATTTTTAAGTCTAATGACATCATAACGCAGACGGTAAACCAAACAGAACAGGGCCCCAGGAGCATGCTAAATGGGCCACCAACTGGAACGCGTGGTATTGCAACGTTCGTTCACGTTACATTTCACATTGCTGCAGGCACATTGCTTGGTGGCGTTTATTAATGTTTACATACTGTACTGTTTTTTTTTTTAAATGTCACCAGACGTATTTGTGTTGAGTATACAGTATTCCAGGCTATTCCGACTATGCCATATCCTGCATCTAGTATGAAGCATGTTCAGACATGAAGTTTAACTGGCAATAGATAAAGTGGTTAATATCTTCTCAATGGACTGACTGTTTAAACAGAATGTATACCAGAAGGCTCCCAAACCTCTCTCAATCACACCTCTGTTACCATCTGTGCTGCTGAGACTGACCTGTGTGTTTGTGAGTGAGTGTGTGTGTGTGTGTGCAACAAGATCTCACGAAAGTATGAAATTGACGTCAGAATCCGACGTGTGTACAAAGGAGGATATTTGTTGATTTTTAACGGGGATAAACTCCCATTTTTTTACAGTTCATTTTAGGCATTAATTATGAATGGTTAAGGTAAGGGTTAAGGTTTAGGATAGGCATAAAACAGAAAAATGTGTGCCTAGCACAGGGATTGAACCCAAGAGACTTGGAACTGGAGCTCGCGGCTTACATCCATCCGTCATCCCCGTCCACAGCGCCCTAGCAAGCTGCGAGCCTACTTGATGGTAATAGGGCTCACCGTTGCCCCTAGTGGTCTGTATTGAAGGCGATTGCTGACGTCCTGGGAACCTGGACGGATGTCGAATATCGCCTTCGATTTGGTGTTACTTGGCTGATGTGAGTGAGTGAGTGAGAGTTTGTGTGTGTGTTTGTGTTTGTCCATGAATTTGCACACTCAGACCACAGACAGACCCACAAAGCAGCCCTTCATACCAACACAGAACACACACACACACACACACCATCATGTTCTGAAAGACCATCCCGCGATCCTGAAACCGAGCATTAGCCTACATCAACAAATCAGACCCACAACAGCGAGAGGACACACACATCGACTGTCAGTTGAGGGATTGTGTATGTGAGGGAAGGAATGGGGTTTAGATGGGTACTCTGGTCCTACATATACAACAATGCCTTCCCACATGGACAGAATGACAGACAGACAAACATTCAAACAAAAGACACATGTTCAGTTGTGGCTGACATGACCCAGTACACAAACACACCCTCCCCCCGCCAAGTTAAATTAACTACGTTTCCTTTGGCTTGTTCTCTTTCCCTCTGTCTACCCTTTGGAAGTTCTCTCTCTCTCTCTCTAGCATTACCTCTCTACCCTGCAAAGAAAAAGAAAACCAAGCAAAACGGATACGCTCCTGCTGACTAACAACGCTTGTTAGAGAGTTTTATGTCCAAGACAACGGGAGGGGAGGAGAGGAAAGAGAGGGGACAGAAAAGGAGAGAGAGCAAAAGGGAGAGAGAGAGAGAGAGAGAGGGAGAGAAGCGAGAGGAGGACAGGGGGAGAGGGCAAGAGGGGGGAGAAGGACATCTTGCCAACAGGTAATATACCCCGTTCAGCCTGTAAACCAGTTACACAGACACACACACACAAATCGGCACACACACCAGAAAAGCAGCCAAGAGAACAATAAAGGCAACATGGTGCCCAGTGTCTGAGATGAGGACCTCGTTGTTCTAAATTAGCTGAGGTTGGGGAGGCTGCCAAAACGCCCGAACAAAAAGAAAACAGCGAAGCCAGAGCAGGAATTTTTTCAGATCGGAATGATGAATGTGGGTGCGTATGCGTGTGCGTGTGTGCTTGTACGTGTGTGTAAAAGCAGATACTGTAGATAGACCCACACAAGCAGTGTATACTAAATCACAGCCCAGCCTTTCACTCAGTATTACCTCGGCTTATAACCCACTCCCTCAGCCACATTACATCCTATTAACAACACTTAATGAGGACTTGGACACCCTCACTCT